>NC_041222.1:74530941-74544925 GCF_002837175.3 Physeter macrocephalus
ATAGAGCTGCAGTGAACATTGTGGTACATGACTCTTTTTGAATTACGGTTTTCTCAGGGTATATGACCATTAGTGGGATTGCTGGGTCGTATGGTAGTTCTATTTTTAGTTTTTTAAGGAACCTCCATACTGTTCTCCATAGTGGCTGTATCAATTTACATTCCCACCAACAGTGCAAGAGGGTTCCCTTTTCTCCACACCCTCTCCAACATTTGTTGTTTGTAGATTTTCTGATGATGCAAGGCTTTGTTTTTTTTTGTTTGTTTTGTTTTGTTTTGTTTTTTGTGGTACGTGGGCCTCTCACTGTTGTGGCCTCTCCCGTTGTGGAGCACAGGCTCCAGACGCACAGGCTCAGCGGCCATAGCTCACAGACCCAGCCGCTCCGCGGCATGTGGGATCTTCCCGGACTGGGGTATGAACCCGTGTCCCCTTCATCGGCAGGCGGATTCTCAACCACTGCACCACCAGGGAAGCCCCCAAGGCTTTGTTTTGTAATTTGAAATTTCTTGATCATGAAACCCTCCAAAATTCTTTTGGACCTCTTGGACTTGGGTGGGGGAGGGCAGCAAGGGTATCTGAACATGGACTTTGGAGTCGCTGTGATGGAGACTCTGGGAGCAGAGATCAAGAGCTTTGAGTATAGGGACATGGCTCTGACTGCAGGATGGGCGATTCTGGGTCCATTGAGATATGGGGGTGAAGGGACATCTAGGTTTGGGGGATATTGGGGAAACGGCAGCTGTGGTGCCCTCCTAGGATGGGAGGAAGATGGGCCCTCCTGCGTGGCTAGGTGGGCCCATTAGTTTGGGCTCTGGGATGGAAAGGAGGAGGTCATGCCCCTCATAGGGCTACTGCCATGCGTCAGGAGGGCACTCAGGGCCACCCAAGGGAAGTACTGAGATGATGGAGTGGGGAGGGCTCAGGGCAAGATGACTTTGAGAAACTGTATCTCAGTTGAGGGGGCTTGGCGGAGGCCTGAGTGATTGGCTCCTCATTGCCAGATCCTCCTGGGTAAGGACACGAGAGGCAGCCTTTAGGATGAAGAATTTATTTATTGTTCAGCCCCCTTGACCCGGCCAGCCCGGGCTCTACCGGCAGTGGTAGTCAGGATAGGTCTCGGACACAAACTCAGGGTGGACGACATAGTTGTTTCTCTGGGGGCCACCAGCCTTCTTGAAGTGACTTGTGTCCCATCTGTGGGGAGAGATGGGTCGGCCCTTTTGGACCCTCATACGTCTGACTCCAATTCTCAATGCTAATCTTATCCCAACATTTTGCCCCGAATAATGGCCCTAGGCTCGAACACTGACCTCTTGACCTCAGGTTCTACTGTTAAATTTTTGATTCCCAATACCCGCTCCCTAACACTGACTTTTTACCCTTTAATTCAAGCCCTGAACCTAACGCCCTGATCTCTTGACTCTAAGCCCCACTGCCAACCTGTAAACCCTCAATGCCATCTCCATGCCCTCTCATTTAGTTGCCAGCTTTGACTTCCCCATGGCACCATCGCCCCCTGGTGTCATCTTCCAGTCGGTGCATCGCAGCGGTCAGTTATCCCTACTAGTCCCTGGGTCCCCTGCCATGCCAAGGTTACAGCTTCTGTGTGGGTGCGTATTTGCATGTGTGTGTGCCAGATTTACCTAAGGTTCGGACAAGGGTAGTATGACGGCGGGGGAGTTATAACAGCACATTGCATTCCCGGCCGGTGCTCGCAGGGCGATACACTCCTGGAGAAGGAAGCGGTGGGCAGGAATGGGTCGGGCCTTTTGACTTCCCTCTACGCCCCAGCCCAGACCAAGACTCTAAGCCGCACTTCAGGTGTCAATCCTACGGCTCGGAGATCCTCCCTTCCGGCCTCCTGTCCCTTCAAGACCTCGAAACGTCGCCTCTGGGAAGACACCTGAAGTCCCTCTCCCCCTAAGGCCTCGTTTCTGCCGCCCACCCTGGGCGGTGGAGAACGCTGTACTCTGGGGAGGGTTGGGATACAGTCACTGAGGACCTGGGAGCCCCCGGATCCTCAACATGGGACAGCAATTACTCCAGCTTATCGACGAGGCGACGTTTCTGAGGCTTAGGCACTTTCTCGCTCCTCCACGCCCTTGTGAGGTATAAGACCCAGTTTCGCACAATGAATCAGTCTCTCTCAGCCTGGGGAGGGACGGGGTATCACCACGGGGTTAGGGACAGGGTTCAGGATCTCCCTCCCCCTTTCACAGCTCTCTAGACAGACGCGGACATTGGAGTTCTCCCAGGCTCAGCCAGCCTTGTCTAACGCCAAGTGCAGGGAAAAGGCCGCGTTGCAGTCTGGGCTTCTGCTGAGCGCTCGGGCTTCTGCTGTGCGCCCGAGCTTCAGTTTTCTCCACAATAACACGCGAGGCTGTCTACCTCCAGAGGTGGTGCGGGGCTCCGAGAAGGCCAGGGTCCTTCTGCTAATGCGGTCACCACTTCCTTGCCTTCTTAGAACCCAGCGATGACCCTGCCCGTTACCAACGGTGACCCGAGGCCCAGGAATAGGGGACACTGTTCTGAGGACACATGGCACTCCGCAAGCTAGAACCTGCGTCTCCAGGGCCGGGTGACCAGGTAGGGGGTAGGGCCGGCGGGTGTGGGAAGGGGGAACAAACTGGTGTGCGGAGTTTGTTCCTCAAAGAAATCCTCGGGCAGAGCCTCCAGAAGACGTACAGGAGCCAGGTTGACCTTGAGCCCAGTTCAGGAGGGATAGGATCAGGAACTCGGGTATCTCCGTGCAGGTTCTCCCGCCTCCGCCATACGTTCAGGCCGTGAGGCCCGAGGGCGGGACAGGGAGGCGCCAGTAAGCGGACCGCGCGGGCTGGAGGCGGGGTGGGGTCTGGCACAGAGGCAGGTCAGAGCTAGAAGTGGTTCGGGATGGAGCGTCCGCAGCTGGGGTAGCGGGGACCCTGGGGGCAGGGCTTGCTTGAGGGCGGGGCCCGGCTACTAAGCACGCGGCCCTGCGAACCTTGCAGTCGGCCGCTCTGTGCGCAAAAGCCGCAGGCGACGTTCGGTGCAGGGTGGCCCGGCGACGCAGTAGTCCATGCCGCGCAGACAGTAGTGGCGGCCCGAGCAAGCGCTTTCATAACCCTGGAAAGGCAGGCGGCCCGGCAGCGGGTCCACACACCCGCAGCGGGGCGTGATCTCCGGCAGCGGCTGGTTCCGTGACAGAGGGTTCAGCATGTTCACCACTACCTCGCGCTCTGCGCCCGCGGGTCCCGAGCCCGGGAGACCCAGACACAGAGTCACAGGAATGGGAAGAGACAAGGTCAGAGACAGGAAGAGATGGAGACACAAACAGATAGAGACAAGGTTACAGCCTCTCCAGGGCCCTCGGCCTCCGCCCCGTACCTCGGGTCTCCATCCCTCCGTCCTTCTGGCCTACCCATTTCCCTCCACTGTCCCACCATCCGTTACCGTAGGCGTTGAGTCGCTCCGGCTTAGGAGGGTACACCAAGGGCATTCCTCGAACTACTGTCTCCATCCCCGCCTCCTGGAAGTGGCACACACGCTGCCTCAAGCTCTGATCCGGAAGAGTTCCTCCTTTGGGGTTTCTCCCAGAACACGCAGACTAGTCCCAGGCCGCGCCTTCTCCCGCCCTCCAGAAGCTCCCCTACTCTCCCACGTTCTGAGTGTTTGGGGTTGTCGCTGGGCAACGCGGTTTACTCCACCTCCCAGGTGGTGGGGGTGGGGGAAGTGGAGCTGTAGGTGGACCAGGTCTGGATCTGCACCTCTGACATCCCTGTCTCACCGTTTGCCTCTGATTTTACCCTTCTTTGCCTAGCTGACTCTGTGTAGCTGTGTCTTCGTGTCTCTCTAATAGGGATTTTTCAATATTGCAGTGTTGCCTGCCCATCAGAATCACTTGGGGAACTTATGAAAAATGCTGATTTTGATTCTTGAGGAAGTTCTGATTCAGAAGGGTTCGGTCAACCTGAGGTCGGCCATCAACCTACAGTTAAGAGCCCCTACTCTTGCCTGCTATCTTTACATCTTCCCTCTTTCTTCATGCCTGGGGCCGTGGCTGGACTCTTTCCTATCTCTTTGGAAGACTCTCCTGTATCTATCTGCTCTGCCTCTGGATGGCCTTGTTCTCCCTCCTTTGTCCTTGCTCACATCACAAAGGAGGGGAGAGAGGAGCAGGTAGACTCAGCCTATCAATGACTTCTTGGCCAGACCTTGTGGGAAGGCACCAGGTGGCAAGCTTCAGGAAGGTAGCACCTCAAGGAGTGCACACCAGCCATGTCTCCACAGAGCCTAGCCAGAGATTGGGACCCAGAGGCCCAGCACTGCTTCACTCCTGAGCTCCCTTGTTTCCTAGAAAATATAAACCCTAGTCTCACAAATGGGAAAAGGCCTTGGAGCATTGTTGGTGGTAAAGGGATGAGAAACTAATGGTGAAATATCAGACACTGTGGTTTGGGAGGCAGATGGGGGGTGGGGGGTGGTCCCAGGCCCCAGGAATCTTTGCTGGACACAGTAGATACCTTACGCAGCCGAGGAAGGTATGTGGCACATTTGTTCCAGCCCGTACAGTTGTAAGGTCCCATCCTCCATGTATTATACCGGTTACCGCACAGGTGGTTTGGGTTGCATTTGTCTGCTTGATCATAGGGGTGGAGACATAAGACAGTATTACTCCTTATTCTGCCCCAGGATCTGGGACCCCTTAGATGTTTTTCCTCTGATCCCCAGCACAAAGCTGGACTCTCACTCATCTCCCTTAGGCCAGAAAAGCCCAGCCTGGCCCCATACTTGTCTTAGACACTGAGATGCAGCCTATATCCCACCTAAGACAAGCTTCTGAGTGGAGCCTGGGTCCTTTGAGCTGATCACTTTTCATCCTGGCACCACCCTCTCTGAATCAGCCAACCTGGAAACCCTGGAAACGGGCCTCCTCCCAAATCCTCCCTCTCATCTTCCAAATCCAGGCTTAAAGTTTGCTTATTCTGCCTCCTTAAAATCACTTCCAGTGATTTTACGTTGTGCTGGTCCTCATCCTATCCTGAACTTTCTTCCAGTTCCCCATGATATCACTCCTGTATCTCTGCAGTGCCTAAACCAGGAGACAATAATGTCGTGGTTAACAGGATGGACTCTGTAGACCGACTCCTGTGGTTCAAATTTCAGCTCTGCCAGATATTAACTGTGTGTGACCTTGATCTAGTTAATTAATTTCACCTTGTCTCTATTTCCTTAATTTTAAAATGGGGGTAATAACACTATCTACCCCATAGGGTCGTTGTGAGATTTAAATAAGTTATCATATGTAAAACATTTAGAACAATGCCTGGCACAGAGAAAACTATCATCATCATCATCAATCATCACCATTATTATTATTGTGATTATTATTGTTATTAGCCTACTGGTCTTCCTGCCTCATTCTGAAATCCTACAATCCGATCTCTACATAGAAACTGTGGCACTTACGACAAATGAAAATCTGACCAAGACAGTTCTCTACTTAAAACCCTCTGA
Organism: Physeter macrocephalus; assembly: GCF_002837175.3. Taxonomy (NCBI): domain Eukaryota; kingdom Metazoa; phylum Chordata; class Mammalia; order Artiodactyla; family Physeteridae; genus Physeter; species Physeter macrocephalus. Next base: position 74,536,435 of record NC_041222.1, read on the forward strand.
AGCCCCACCCATCCAGTCACCTAAGTGTCCTGTAAGTTCCTCTCTGATCCACCGCGCTAACAGTGTGAAAGAATACATGTGAGAGATTAGGAAAAGAGTTCTAGGAGCCCTAGAGGAAGAGCAGGTGCGTGTATGTGTGGGACAGTGTGTTGGGACTTGGAGTTCTAGGTTGGTGGGTTGGACATACTGAGTTTGAAGTGTTTGGGGACATTCAGGTAAATTTGATCATAATCAGATAAAGGAAAGTGGAATCCTGGAAAGAGGACAAGGCTAGAAATAAAGACTTAGAGTTGTCAGTAATTAAAGATGTGGGTTAGATTAAACGGTCTCAGGAGAGGAATAAGGAGAGAGGAGGGCTCCGATCAGCATCCCGAGGAACCCCATGTTTCCAGAATGATTAGACAAGAGACTAATTTGAAGCATCAGAGAAGAATTTGAGGCATCAGAGAAGCTGAGGAAGGAAGGAGTTTCACAGAGTAGAGAGTGGTCAGAGTGAAATACATAGGGTAGGTCTCATGAGGAAAAGACTGAAGAGTCCCATGGATGAGGTAATTAGAACCATACAAGATCAGTTTTAATAAACATTAAACATGAGTGTAGGAGATGCAGACTCCCAATTTCAATTGAAGATTAATCATCAATTCATTCAACAAATACTTAGGAAGCCTGCTGCTATTCTAGATGGAGGGGGCAAAGCTCTAAATAAAACAAGACTCTCTGTTCTTTTGGAATGTACAGGGAGACATAATAAACACCTAACCAAATGAGAAAGATAATTTCTCATAAGGCATAAGGAGTGAGGAAGTAGAGACATAGACTCTATTTCCAAGAATCTTGGCTATGAAGGGGAGGAGCGAGAGAGAATTTTTAGACAGGAGGAAATTAGAAAAGGCTTCCAGGTTAAGGGGAGGGAGATGTGGTGAGGTAGAGGGATGCAGGAGAGAAGGGAACCTGGTGGAACAGGGTCACTAAGAAGATGGGAGGAGATAGCACCGGAATACACATGGAGGAATTTGTTTGGAGGAGGTTAATACTCCCTCCATCTCTCTAGGGATAAGGCCAAGGCCTCTTCCAATTCTTTGGCATAGACTGGGAGCTCCCAAAAGGCAGAGCCTGGATCTCCTCCTCCAGGGTCAGGGGTCAGGATCAGGGTCAGGCCAGGTGGTTGGGAATCAAGCTGGAATGGGGGTAATTAGAGAAGAAGCCCTGGTCGAGGATGGGAATAAGGTTTGTATAGGATCAGGGTGGAGGTCAGAAGTCAAGTTGGGTTCAGGTGTAGGGTCTTTGTTGGGGTCACTGAATGGGGTCACAGTTGGGTGATGGGTGAGGCCCTACCTTCCTCTTGAGAGAGCCAGTATTTCTCAGGCAAGTAGGGGTGGCCTGGTATGGAAATCTTATAGCTGTAGTCCTGCACAGCACACTTGACCATCTTCTGCAGGGCTTCAGGATCCACGTGGCGCTGCACAGTCTGAGTCAGGCCCTGGCAAGGAGAGGGGAGGAGATGGCTAGGTGCATGGACACCCCAGCCTTGGTATCCAGCTGGACCTAGATTTAGCCCCTATTGAGTTCAGCCCAGATGGGTCTCCCAACCTTCTCCCTATGCCAGAGGGATCCCCAGGCCAGCCTTGGTTCCCTCTGCATAGTTCTTTTGCTTGAATCACCCTTTTCTCCTTTTCTTTCATCCAAGGCTCAGACTTGGAACCCAACATTTTCCCTCAGTCAGAGTGGTTTTCTCATGTTCTTCTCATTTCTGTCCTTTCCTTGACTGGGACCTATAAGGGCAGAGCTGGGTGTTCCTGTCCTCTTTCTTCCAGACTGTGTGCTGCCTGGGAGCAGGGCCTGGGTCTTCCCCAACAGAGCAACAGGCCCGTGGAACAACCTGGAGCCTCAGGAAAGGCTGGCTGCCCTGGGAGCTGGCTACCTTAGGCAGGTGTTTTGGACAGGAAGGGCTCTCTGTGAATCTGGCACCTTGAAGGAGATGAAGGATGGGGCCAGAGGGGCACCTACTTTAAAATCTAATTCTCTGACTCCAACCTGACCCTAATTCTGCTGTGGCTCTCATCTTGACACCAATATTACCCTTGACCCTGACATTTACGTTGTGCTGGTCCTCATCCTATCCTGATTTTTTTTCCTGATCTTGGTTCAGGACCTGGGCCCCTCTGCTTCTTGGGGTTCACCTCATCTTATTCCAACACCCCTTGTTTGGCTGGATCTGTAGAAGCCCAGATCAAGGGCCCCCTTGTCCTCAGCTAAAGGCACATTGCCAAGTTAGTTGTGGGCCCATGTCTCTGTAGGCAGCTGGGATGAAAAGGCAGCTGGGTTACAGGGGTGGGACACCCAGCAAAGTCAGACACCAGAAAGGACTTTCTCATCATAGTGGGCAGGAGGTGCTGGGATGACACCGTTGCACCGCATTTCACCCTTATGATCCGAAGAGCAGAGGCTTCTCTTGGCCTGGGATGAGACCTTGCTGCTCCTACTCCCCTGAAAACCCCTCAGCTGAGGGGCTTCTTGGATCCTCCGTGCCCAGCTGAGGTTTTGTTCTGTGGGCAGATCCTACACAGTCATACTCCATATGGGTGGAGGGGCCCCATGACTTAGCACTCCCCTGAGTTTTACATACACACAAACACATGCACGTCCAGACATACACATGGATCTGTGTACCCAGATACCCTCATAGACAGATGTACAGATGTACATCTACACATACACACTCAGACACGCTCACACACACACAAATAAGCATTTAGAAGAACTCACAGACTCTTTTGTGTTTCCATTCGAGGCTTTCCTCAGATGTCTGTAATCTTTGATTGTCTGCTCATGTTTATGAGTAGGAGACTAAAAAGGCTCATTGGAGGCTTTGAGCTGTGGGTAGGCATCATTGTAGGATGCTCTGGCTAGACTCTTTGTTGCAAACTCTGTCAGTATCTTTAGGTCTTTTCTCTTGGGCTGATCAGATCCCTCGGAAGAGAATCTTTCAGTCTTTGGTTTGAGAGTAGTAACCTAGCTGCCATTGTTCTGAGAACCTAGTGGAAAAGAGGGCTGCTGGGGGTTTAGCATTCAGCATATGGAGGTTCATCTGTTTTCAGTACGGTACCCTGACCTTAGCTGGGCCTGGAATCCCCAGTCCTGAGATCCTTGCCAAAAAATAAGCCTTCTGACTTTTGCAGAGATGGGCGAGCAGTCACCCTATGGCATGGAATAGAAGAGGGGGTTTAATTGCTTCTTAGCTTTCAAATAATTGTTGTTTCAGCCTTGGTCCTGTCCCATCTTCTGTTCCAGAGAAACCTAGTATTACCAATTTCTGAGGCTTTTAAAAATTCTGCAGTTTTAAGTTGAATTATGTCTTGTGTTTCCCACTGCTGGCTTTGGATTCAGCTTTCTCAGATCTGCTGTGTCAGTTACTATTTATCTATCACACTTTCCAGCTTCTGAAATTTTGTTGTCATTGTCCTTCTTTCTCACTATTTTTGCAAATTTATGTCTTAAATATGCATTTATTGTAGTTTTTGAGGGGTTTTAGGAAGGAGTCAAAATGTGTTCATTTTAACCCAGAGAATTATAGTCCTTTATATATTCTACATATTCCTTTGTCAGTTACATGTTGCAATTATCGTCTCTCAGTTTGTGGCTTGTAACTTCATTTTCTTTTTGGTGTCTTTTGATGAACATAAGTTCTTAATTTTAACATAGTTGAATTTATTCATCTCTTATGTAGTGCTTTTGTGACTTAGGAAATCCATCCATAATCTAAGATAATTTCGTAATTTTTTCTAAAATTATACAGTTTTACTTTCCATATTTATGCCTTAATCTGTCAGGAATTTGTTTTGGGGTTTGGTGTGAATTAGGGGATCAATTTAATTTTTATCCACATGAATAACCAGTTATCTCATTGAGTAATCTATCTTCTCCCACAGATTTGTAATGCTGCCCCAAGCCTGATACATCTTTTCCCATAGCTTTACTTTCAGTCATCTCTGTTGCATATCGTTTCCATATATGTGTGGCTCCATTTCTGGTCTGTTTTATTCCATTAATCAATTTGTGTATCCCTACAGTAATATTATGCTTTATGAATTTCTATAGCTTGGTAATAAATATTAATATCTGACTGGGCAAGTCCCCTTCTTTTCAGGTGTGTTTTAGCTAGTTCTTGGGCCTTCGCTCTTTATAAATTTTAGAGAAAGCTTGTCAAATTCTTCAAAAACTCCTGTTGAGATTTTAATCAGAATTGCATGGAATCTTTATGTTAGTGACTCTTCCTATTCATGAGCATGTTATGCCTCTTCATTTAAGTATTTTTTTTAAAGTATTCAAAGTTTTATAATATTATCCATACAGTTTTGCACACATTGTTAGATTTATTTCTACTTACTCTCACTCTTTGTTGCTAAAATGATATATATATTTTAAGATTATGCTTCCTAAATATGCTTTTTATCTTAAATTCATCCAACTTTCTAAATTCTCTTATTCTAATAATTTGTAGATTCTATAAACACAACTGTATCATCTGTGAATAATGACAGTTTTTGTAAAAATTCCTTTCCTATCCTTGTACATTACATGATATTGTTTTGCAATATACAATTTACATGATATTGTTTTCCAATATTTTGTTTTTTTCTTTAAATTTTACAAGTTAAAAATTATTATAATTATTTTCTATGGACAATGTTTGTTTAAATTTATCTCATGTTTACCAGTTCCTTAGCTCACTATTCCTTCTTGCATCTCAGACCTTCCTTTTGTTATCATTTTCCTTCTCCCCAAAGTGTATCCTTTAGAAGTTCCTTTATTATAAGTCTATTTTAAAAACTTTATTTTTATTTTTGGCTGTGTTGCGTCTTCGTTGCTGTGCGTGGGCTTCCTCTAGTTGAGGCGAGCGGGGGCTACTGTTCGTTGTGGTGCACAGGCTTCTCATTGCGGTGGCTTCTCTTGTTGCGGAGCACCGGCTCTAGGTGTGAGGGCTTCAGCAGTTGCAGCACGTGGGCTCCGTAGTTGTGGCTCACGGGCTGTAGAGTGCAGGCTGAGTAGCTGTGGTGCACGGGCTTAGCCGCTCCGCAGCGTGTGGGATCTTCCCGGACCAGGGCTCGAACCTGTGTACCCTGCATTGGCAGGCGGGTTCTTAACCACTGTGCCACCAGGGAAGCCCCCTATTATAAGTCTTATTGTAGTAAATATTTTAGTTTTTGTTTGTCTGTTAAGTGTCTTTATCTTTCTTTTGTTCTTGAAAGGAAGACACATTGAAAATAATTTCTCTCTGCATGTGTTTAAGGTCATCTCTTAAGCTGGCATTGTGCAGTTTCATGTGTTACCTAAGAATCCATGGATTCATTTCTCTTGTTAGTTGTTGAAAATCAAGAGCCTTTGTCTCTTCAGATAATGACTACTCTCCTTTCTGCTCTTTCCTTCTGGAACCCCAAATAGTTGTGTGGGATCTTCTCTTTCTTTCATATTGCTTAATGTTTCTTCCATATTTTCTATAGCTCTCTGTCTCTCTGTGCTGCATTCTGGGAAATTTCTTTTGCTCTGTTTTTTTTTTTTTTTTTTTTTTTCCACACTGCACAGCTTGTGGGATCTTAGTTCCCCAACCAGGGATGGAACCCGTGACCCCTGCATTGAAAGCATGGAGTCTTAACCACTGGACCACCAGGGAAGTCCCCCTGCTCTGTTTTTCATTTCACTGATGTTCTTAAGCTGTGTCTAATTTGCTCCTTAATCCATCCATTGAGTTTTGGTTTTAACACATATATCTTTTGTTTCTAAAATTTCGTTTCTTTAAAAAATCTGTCCATTCTTTTAAAAATATAATCTCTTGTTGCATCCTCATTTTGATGAGTTCACATTTTGCTCAGAAAAATTCATAATTATTTTGTGTTCTTTAACTATTATTTCCAATATCTGACATCCTTGGAGGTTTAAGGCTGCTGTTTGTTGTTTCTGTTGACTCTGTCATATGGTGGTTTGTTTCATTATGTCTTTTATTGTGAGCTCAGATTTGATTGACCATATTCTAAGGATACCTGGAAACCTACATTGAGGGTATTTTCCACCATAGAAGATATACATTCGTCGTGTGTGTGTGTGTGTGTGTCTGTGTGTGTGTGTGTGTGTGTGTCTGTGTGTGTGTGTGTGTTGGGGTAGCAGGGAGGAAGGGAGCCAGAGATCACTGGACTTTCTGGTTCAGTTTGGAGTTTACAGGTTCAGTTGCTCCACCTTTCAGCTAGCTTAAGGCTTAAACTCCTGCTTGTAAGTACTGATAGTGGCGTTTGTCCTCACGGCAATCCTGTCTTCTTAGCATACTTACTACTCATCTCCACTGACATTCCAAAACAAAATGAAAATTAATTTTTATGCAGGACCTAGTTGTTTGGAAGCAGGAGGGCCCTTCAGAGTTTCTAGACCACCATACTGTCAGAAGCGGAAGCCTTTTTCTTCATTATTAATCCCACTGCTATCTGACTTTCATTTCTCACCACTCACTGAAGCTGTTTAGCCAGGCGGCTAAGCGTTACTACATCCAAGAGATCCCTTTCTGTGCTGACAGCATTTGACACCGAGCTTTGTCTAATAATGCTGTCTTTGTTGGTTTCTCTATGATTTTTGTCCTATCACTGTCTCCTTTTATGGCTCTTCTTCCTTTACCTACTCCTGAAATATTGATATTCTCCCAAGTCCTATCCTTGGCCACTTTCTTACTCTTTTTTTGGCAATCTCTATGACTTCAGCTACCTCCTATATGTTGATTTCAGAATTCATGTCTGTAGCCCAAACCCCTTTCCTTCGCTTCAGATAAGTATATCCAGCTACACAGCAGACATCTTTTCCTGGAAGTCCTTGAATATTTTTGTCCCCAGGTGAACTCCTAATCTCTCTCTAATCTGCAATTCCAAATCTCAGTTGGTAGCACTGCCCTTCCTCCAGTTTTCCAGAGTCCAAAACCCAGAAGTCCTCTTAATCTCTCCCCTCTTCTTTATATCTAGATGGTGACCAAGGTGTGTTATCTGCTTCCTAAAAATTCCCTCCTATTGAGTTTGGAAAAGCAGGCAGACACTCTCATATTTTGCTGGTGGGCATGTAGATTATTATAACCCTTATCACAGCAATTTGAAGTGTATATGCAAATTTTTTTAGATTCACATATCCTTTCCCTCAACAATTTCTATCTATGAATTTATCCTAAGGGAATAGTTGATATATACAAAGAATGTACAAGAATAATTATACTAGAAAAATTTAGATTTATTTATAAATTTAGATTTATTTATAAATAATCTAAATTTCTGATACTGTAAGATTCCTCAACCATATTTTGGTACATTCATAAAATAAAATACTATACTATAGTCATTAAAATTACATTACAGAATATTTTTGACACAGGAAAATGTACTTGGTATATGGTTTTGTGAAAAAAGCAAGATTCAAAATATTAGTATACAATATGACACCACCTTCACAAAAAAATATTTGCTTCCTGAAAGGGCATATAATAATAAATTAACAGTAGTTATTTTGGGTAGTGAGAATTATAGGCCATTTTCTTTGTGCTTCTCTGAGTGATACCCACTTTCTGATTGAGCATATATTTATTTTGTAATTATAAAAATTATTTTAAAAAGACTCTCCTATTCAACAGTAGGAGAGTACTATTGAGAGTATCAACAATAGTCTCCTATTCAAAAATATTCTCCTATTTTTCATTGCTACAGTCTCTCCTTATCTCCCACCTATATCCTCTTCCCTCATCCTTCACCACCTCACTGGGCTTCCTGCCCTCAACTCCAGCCCCTTCAATCTCCTGCCACAGTGGCCAGAGTGTTTCACTCACAATCCAAGTATGACACTCCCAGACTCAAAAGTCTGGACCATTATGACCACATTTCTCAACACAACCTGAAGCCCTTCATGGTCTGCAGGCTTCTCTCTTACCATAGGTCTGGCCTCTCCCTCTGCTCCAGTTCTCAGTTCCTGGTGGGTCCCTGCCCCTGGGCTGCCCTTTCTCACATTTCTCTTCTGCTCGGAGCATCCTTCTTCTGGATCTCTTAGCAGACCTGCCCTTCAAGTCCCGGGAGTGGCTTTCTGGCTGTTATACCAGCACAAGCCTCTGCTGGTGCATGTTCCACACTGGGCAGTCCTACTTTGTTCACTTTTTGCCGAGAGATCCTCAAAGGCATGGCTTGGCCCTTCACTGTAACCACATTGTCCCTGACACATGTAAATACTCAGCAAAGTTTTGTTGGGTGGTACACAGATAAACTCCCTTGGGCAGAGTCACAGTTAGACTTACAGATCTTCTCTCCATTTTGTGAAAGCCTCACAGCCCCACTTGGCCACCTGTCTTCAAGTACAGACACAGGAGACTGTAATAAGCATGCATAAAAACATGCCTGTAGGCAGAGCCCACAGGCAGCCTCAGGCCCTTTGCACTTTTTTTTTTTTTTTTTTTTTTTTTTTTTGGTATGCGGGCCTCCCC
>NC_041222.1:74545251-74577120 GCF_002837175.3 Physeter macrocephalus
CTCCGGACGCGCAGGCCCAGCGGCCATGGCTCACGGGCCTCAGCCGCTCCGCGGCATATGGGACCCTCCCAGACCGGGGCGCGAACCCGGTTCCCCTGCATCGGCAGGCGGACGCGCAACCACTGCGCCACCAGGGAAGCCCAGGGCCTTTGCACTTTCTGATCACTCTGCCTGGAACCCTATTCTTTCAGTTCTTCACATGGCTATTTCTCACTCACCTTTCCATTCTCAGCTCAATGTCACCTTGAAAGAGAGAGACCTCTTTCATTACTTCTATTTAAGTAGCTCTCCCTTGTTACTTTCCATTTCCAATACCCCGTTTATGTCCTTTACAGAATTTGGGACAATTTACAAAACTCTTATTTATTTCTTGATTATCATCTATCTCTCCCCATCTCCTACCCTGGTGGAGTAAGAGGGCACCATGAGGGCAGGATCTCGTATTACTTTATATATATCATGATAAATTCCATGCCTAAGCAAATGAATCTCACACACACACACACACACACACACACACACACACACACAAAGCTACAAATAATTACAAACACATAATGACAACCACACACTGTCAGTGATCCAGACACCCACAGCCGTACACTCTGGACTGCCCGCCCCCCAACCCCCGCCCCAGCTCGCCACTTACCGGAGTCACAAACCTGTTGGCTTCCCAAGCCCACAGAGGTGGGTCCTTATAGACCTCCTTGATGGAGGTAGGAGCCCTGTAGGAGTCACTGTAAGTGCTGATGGGGGTCTTGGTCTTATGGGAAAAGAGGAACATAGTGGCGTCTAGGGGATGCCGTGGTGGGCTCTACCAACCAGGGGCTCCTGCAAGACATCAGTGACCACCCACCCCCCCCTTTCCCAGACAGCTCGGTAGGCACCCCAGCTGCTGCGACCCCCCTCCTGTGGAGGATCTCTCAGCTTCCCTCCCTCACAGCCTTCTTGCTCCTACCCCACCCTGATTCCCTCTCTAGGATGGGCACTGCCCATTATGATATCACCTGGCTCAGCCCCATCCCTGGAGAGGTGAAGAGGTCTGATTTCCTCCCTACCCCAGTCTCTTCCTGCCTCAAGCCTCTCAAAAGAGCCCAATTTCCAAGAGTTCACAAGGTCCCTGGAGATCTTCTAGGCAAAGCTTCTCACTGTGATGAAGAGAAACAGAGATTCTGAGGGGTCAAGTAAGTCATCCAGGGCCGTTGCAGCTGGTCGGTGGCAGGCCTAGCCTGGGAACCCACAGGTGGAGGTAGGGTGAAATGTGCGTTCAGAGGATCGGTCCTCTGCCCTTCCCGGCCCATCTGCCCCTTGCCCGCACCCCAGGTAGGGAGCTGAGGCTGGCTTGTTTGATGCTTTTAATATCATTATTTGTGTTACACGATACACAACCAAGGATGATGGTCAATACTGCGATGTAAATGTTAAAAAAAAATTTATACACGGCTCATGTCTTCCACACACCTTCCTGGAAATAAATTAGTGAGCACGGAGAAACCTGGCTGGGTGGCAGCCAGAGCTGAGGGTAGAGGGAGTGTTAAGGCAGTATCTACAAGGGGCAAGGGTGGCAGGGGGCAAACTGAGGGCTCGATTCCTCCCCTCCAACCTCCCACACAGGGAAGGAGGGAACCATGCACTTTCCCTAGACCCAGAAAGTGCTGGCTGCCAGCTTCGTACTTCTCTCCGCTACACTTGCTACACTGCCTCAGCTAGAAGCCCTTGCCTGCCAGGGAATTAGGTATATCTTGTGGGGAGGGAGCCTTTCCCTTATTCCTCAGGGCCAGAGAGGTTGAGCAGTGGGCCAGAGTCACACAGCATGTCAGCAGCAAAGACTGCAGTCTAAGTGAGCCTTGGCGGGGGCTCTGCCTGGAAAAGAGGAGGTACTCATGTTCTCGAAGGGTGAGTCAAGGAGGCCGGGGTGGTGGTGGTAGTAGGAGTAGGAAGCTTGGTTTTGGGGCCCAGATGACGGGGGCTGCGTATGCTGACCGGGGCGGGGGTGGGGGAGAAACAGGCTCAGGTGGGGGCTGGTACGGGCCGTGTGAGTCCTGCAGGTGCCTTCTCCGTCCTTGCTTCCCTTTGCATTTTCTCATCATCTAACCAGGGCCCCTGCACTGGAGGAGTTAGGCGTGCGTTGGAGGAGTTGAGGGTGGAGAGCTGCACCTCAGCACTCAGGAGCTGGCAGCCCCTGGGTGTGGTGCAGGGAGAGGTGCTACCCCTCCTAAGCCAGCAGCCTTACTCTCTCTTCTCACTGCCCTCGCCCCCTTCCAACTCCCACCTCCCAGGACTGGCAGCCAGGAACTGGGCTGTGGGTGTGTCCTGTGCACGCTGGCAGCATGTGAGTGGTATATATTAGAGTGGATTGGCCAGCATGTGGCGGGGGTCAGCATGGAGGAGTGGCCCTGGGATACGGGGTTTGTGCGGCATAGACCTGACCAGGCGTGGGCTATCTGTGCTTTTGCTTTCCTTCGCACGGGGCAGATCTATACTGCCCAGGCCCAGGGGAGGGCCTTGGTCACCTTCTCCCCCTTGATTTTCATCCTCAGCTTTTCTAGCCACCACCCCCACCCCTGCCACCACCAAGTAACAGCAGCAGAAGCAGCAGTACATACATTCTGACTCTCAGACACCGCACACAGCTACACACACCGTGGATACCCACATCCACGTGCACATCCAGACACACACTCATGGATTTCCCAAAAGATCCGATTGTACTCAGGCATACACAGGTCCCACAGGAACTTCCTCCTCTCTTTTCCACACTGACGTGCAACTCAGGAAGCCACCAGATGTACTCAAAAGACACACAGAGACCTCCTTATCCACCTCCACAGAAATTCCTATGAAGAAATTCCTTCAGGTTTGGAAGAACCTTAAAAATAATTTCAGATGCTGCTCATTGTACGGTGGAGGGAACTGAAAGCCAGAGAATATAAGTCGCTTGTTGGAGGTAACGGGGAGAGTGCTGGAGCTAGGACCAGAACCCAGCCTTCTGACCGCCAGCCCACTGCACTGGTGAGCAGCCTCTCACACTGTTAACCGGCCACACAGTCACTTCCCCACCGCGGATGCCGCAGACATCTGGAGACACAGGCCCAATGCAGAGATGTAGACACACGCCCTCACAGCCCCAGGCACACACACGTTCTGCCAAGCTGTCCCTGCCATACACATGCAGCCACTGTATTCTCTTAGGCTTGCTTCCTTGAAGATTCTTCCTGGGAAGCAGCCTCTGGGATCTTGGGCTAGAGTGAGACCGGAATGGGGCATTCGAGGCCAGCCTTAACTCCTGCTTCCAGCCTGGGACAGAGACCAATGAACAGAACAGAAGTGTGCGTGCGTGTGCGTGCGTGCGTGTGTGTGTGTGTGTGTTGGGTGGGGGGATGAGGCGGGGCACAGAGAGACAGATTCATTAGTTAGGGGCAGGTGAGGGCAGACCATATCACCCTAAACTCTGGCTGTCTGTAAGGCCCACCTCACCCTCCACACGATCCAGAGAGCAAGGAAGGGGGTGAATGGGGCAAAGAGGAGAAAGAAGGCAGTGATCCCCGAGGGGTGGGGGACAATAATATCCCACTGGGCAGCTTTGTCAGGCTTCCCATCTAGAGATGAGGGGAGGAACGCAGATGGTACGTGGGCCAGCAGGGGGGCATGTGGAGGCGGCTCTAAGGGGCTGGGCCCTGCCCCTACTGCCCTGGGCCTTTCTCCTTCCCAGCCCCTTTCCTGGGCTGGTGCTGGGGGATTCATGGCTTCACGTGGGGGGGGTCCAAACCCCTGGCTTTGTGATCCTTCCCCCACTCCTTACTGTTGGCCTCCCTGCAGTCCAGTCACCCCTTTCCTCTACTGGACTGCAGCTTTGGGGAGGGGGCAGGATGCTGGGCGAGGTCCCCCAAGTAACTGAACAAACCGCTCCCTCCCCTCCTCAGCACCCCCGGGGGTGGAGAGAGACCCGGTTTTGGTTTCTCCGGCTCCATGAACACACAGAGGTACACGTCCTACCATAGGAGGAAGCAATGACTGTTACGAGGTTGGCGGCTGTAGGGGGCGCGGGGGCCGGGGGCAGGTGGACGAGCTGGGGAGGGGTTGGCCCCTGCCTGGTCCAACCTGGCCCCCGGCGGCCCCACCCCGGCTGGCCGCAGCGGCCCCGCCAGCTACTGAATGTGGCAGGCGGTGGAGGACGTGGCCTGGCAGCACATGCAGGTGGGGTTCACGGACTTGGGGGGGATGAGGTCCAGGTCCTCATCGTCGGGGATCTCGTCTAACCGGTAGCCGTCCTTCAGCAGCTGGATGTTCAAATCTTGGTTGATCTGCTGTAGGCAAAGGGGAGGGAGGTCAGGCTTGGGGCCATCTGGAGGCACCACGCAGGGCCGAGGCCACGTGCCCAGGCCATCGGCGCCCAGCCCGTCGCGTCCCAGGTCTCTCCGAAACCCCAGGCTTTGCACCTCCTCGGCCCCAGCCTCAGTTCTGTCCTCCTGGGGCCCCGCCCCGCTACACACCGCACCCCATTCTAAGGGCAACTTCCCACCTTAGGTCCTGCCTCTATTCGGGCCCTGCCCTCATTTCAGGCCCACTCCCGTAAGGTGTCTTTTAGGTAAGGGCCCTGTTCCAGCCCGGGTCCAAGCCCCGTCCCTAACCCTGGGCTCCCAGCACTAAGAGGCGGAGTCCAAGGCCTCACCTTTCTTTCCGGCCAGATCTTATCCCAGGCCCCGCCCACGCATGGGCTCCGCCTAGCTTTGCCCACTGCTCCTCTCAGGGTGTGATTTGGCGTTGGCCCCACCCCTTCTCTTGGAGGTGGGTCTGCTTACGTGTGTTTAGGACGGGAAGGGATGGGGCCTCACCTCAGCAGAGGAGTAGCCAGAGGAGGAATATCTGGACATGTCAAAGTCATCATCACTGGTCGCAGGGGAAAGAAGACAGAGAGGAAGTGACTCCCAGATATTAAATAGAAAACTCTCTTTACCTCCCCCCACCTCCATCAGTCAATACCTCACCCCTCCCCGACACTTCCAAATAAACAGCACGGTCTCAGTAAAAACTGTGCTTGCTGTGCGAATGCAGTTTCAAGACAGGTTCCCCCCCTTAGCCTCCTAAATCCCCCAGAGCCCTCCCTCCTTTCTTTTCTAGGCTCAAATTACCCTGGTTTGTTGGGTTTTCCCAAAGTCCAGATCTAGCCAGGTATGTTCCCAGCAGTAGGGCACCTTCCTCAGAGGGGGCAGAGCGCCATGCAAGGCATCAGGGCCCATCTTAGGGGCAGCCATTGGATCAGCTGTTCCAGGACAGCAGCAGATTGCATAGTTGCCTTTTCCTCTCTCTGCTCTCCCCCACCTCCAGGTAAAAAGTTCCATTCCTTGGGGGGGTTCACACTTGGAGAGCTCCCGGCTGAGGAACACCCCAATTCCGACAATATAGCAAGTACGTCCTGCACAGCCCACTTGTGTGTTTGCACAGGCTGCTGTGGCTTGCCCGGCTGCCCCAATGTCTCTGTACACACCTGTCCGTGTCAAGGGCTACCAGTGGCTTCTCGTCTGGGCTCTGGTCAAGCGAGGAGTAGCCTTTATTAGGGACGACCAGCCTGCGTGGAGAATTGTGGGGACTGGATGGGCAACTGGAGCACACAAGCCTGGCGAGGAACTGGGTTAGGCCGTGCCGACCACATCCCTCACCCCTTCCCCACCCTCGCCGCCTTGGATCCGGGGAGACCCTCTCCTCTCAGAGAGGAGCTGGGCCTGAGGAGGGAGGGAAGACGGGAGGCTCGGAACCAGCAGAGATGGTGCTGGCTGGCAGGGCCCTGGGGGCGTGGAGCGGGAGGTGGGGCGGGGCAGCGTGGCCTCTACCTTGTCCGGGCCATGACGTTGTTCTTCTTGGGTTGCTGGTTGACGGGGCTCCCCACGCTGCCATTCTTCAGGGATCCCTTCCGGGCCAGCTCCCGCTGCTTCTCTGCAGGGGAACACGGGAAGGAAGCTGTGTCCTGCCCCAGGGGCGCCCTGCCTGACTGTTCGGGGCAGCCTGGGCTGGGCCTCCATGGTGAAACCCCTTTTGCTTCTCTAAGAACTGAGGCAGGGATCCAACTCCAGGCCCTGCTGCTCTGGAGAGACAGTACTTGGCTCTCCCCTCACTATCTACCTGAGGCAGATAGTGAGGGGGCAACATGAGGAGGCTGACCCCTGTCTTCCAGGAGCTGTACTCCCAAGTAGGGCAGCTAGTGTGTGCTTGATTCCAGAGAAAGGTTGGAGCAGGAGATGCAGAGCCGAAGGATGGCGGGGCTTCCTGCAGGTGACACCTTGAGATGGAGAGAGGAGGGCATTCTAGTCAGGAGGGGTAGTGCATAGAAAAATGCATCTAGAAGTTGAGTGTAATAAGTGTGGATGTGGATGGGATGGAGGGGTGAAGATGGAGGGAGGTCACTTTAGAAAAGTAGGATACATTTATTCAGTCATTTATTTATTCAGCAAACATCTGTGTCACCAGTCATGTCTCAGGTCCTGTGCTAAGGGGCTGGGGGCTCCCTCTGATTACAGACTCAGAGCATGAAGGCCTTGAATGCCAAACAGATGAGTTAGGGATTAATGCAGAAGGAAAAGAAGCCACTGAAGGTTGTGGAGTGGGAGGGGCAGCATGGGGCTGGCAGGGTAAGGGCAGGAGGCTGGGGGAGCCCCTCTGCCTAGACTACTTCTGACTCATCTGTCAGCCTCTGAATTCTCTGAGGCTCCACAGCCTACCAGATTCATGGGGCTGGCAACCAGGTGACCCATGGCCTCATGTGTGGCCCTGTTACCAGTAGCCAGTTGCTGCCTGGGCCCTAGAGGAGGCCTGGCTACCCATTCCTCCTCATCATTTCAGCCCCCATGTAGGAAAAAGGACTGCCAGGGGAAAGCTCTCATAAAATAACCACAGGCTCCAGAGAGGAAGGATGGGATGGGCATTTCCAGCTACTGTGACTCTGGAATTTCCTCAACCTCCATGTCTCCGTGTCTCTCATCTCCCAGTCTCTAACCCTCTTTCTTTGCCACTGCTCACCTGACTCCCTCAAACCTGCCTCCACCTCCTTTCCAGCAGGCAGCACCTGCCATTACCACCCCAAGCCTCTAGGGGGTGCAATTTGCCTTAAAGTTCCTGGTGGGGATTTTCCTCAGTGCAACTGGGACAAGGTTGTGAATTTTCTAGAGGAGCTTTGGTGGTAATGTAATGGGCAGGACAAAAAAGTGTCATTTTATTTTATTTTATTTTTTAAGTGTTATTTTAAAAGCATGTTGGAATTGTTTGAAACTGAAAAAAATGCTAACAATAAACTGGGAAAACCAAACTACAGACTACTATGCAACTATTTAAAAGAATGAAGTCATTCTCTATATACTGATATTGGAAGGGGTTCTAAGACATTAAGTGGAAAACAAAAACAAAAACGAAAAAAGTTTCAGAAAATATGTACAGTATGATACTACTTGTGTTAAAAAATAAAATGAAAAAAACTAAAAAACGCTTGGAATGATGATCTCTGGGGAGGAGAATATGACGGGCGAGAGTAAAAGAGAAGTTATACTTGTTAAAATACTTGTATTGTTAAATTAAACAATAATAAGCAAATAAAACTGGCTGCTCAAAAACAGTTTGAGTTTGGTGTCCTGGGACAATGAACAAATTCCACTGAGAGGACTGCTCTCTTGTTTAGAAAAACAGCCTGAGGGGCTCCCCGGATTTGGTCTGGAAGGAGAAAAACAAGGTTAACAAAAAGCTGAATAACGTAACAGGACTCTGTGAAAAGAAGTCCTGGCAGCTGCAGAGGGAGAATGTTTTAGAACAGATGGGAAAGGGTTCTCAGGATGAAGGAGGGTTCCAGTATTTGATGCGCAGCTGGAGCCTGAGGAGAAAGATGGGCAGGAGGGTGGCACGGATTTTTTTTTTTTTTTTGCGGTACGCGGCCCTCTCCCTGTTGTGGCCTCTCCCGTTGCGGAGCACAGGCTCCGGACGCGCAGGCTCAGCAGCCATGGCTCACGGGCCCAGCCGCTCCGCGGCATGTGGAATCTTCCTGGACCGGGGTACGAACCCGTGTCCCCTGCATCGGCAGGCGGACTCTCAACCACTGCGCCACCAGAGAGGCCCGGCAGAGAAGTTTTGAAGGATAGTGATGGCCTGTATTTAATTGTTAACTCTTTCCTGGATGCACTATGTTATAATTTCTCTTCGTGAAAACAAATTTTTATTTTTTTATTTTTTATTTTTATATTTATTTATTTTTGGCTGCACCTTGTGGCTTGCGGGATCTTAGTTCCCTGACCAGGGATCAAACCCAGGCCCTCGGCAGTGGAAGCACGGAGTCCTAACCACTGGACTGCCAGGGAATTCCTGAAGGCAAATTTTTAATTACAAGTCTGTTATGCACAGCAGCCTTGGGTGAGTGAAACTGGTCCCTGAAAGGAGAGACGCAGTGTTGGGCATAGGGTGAAGTGAGACCAGCAGCTGCAGGAGCTCTGGGCAATGGTTGGGAGACATGTGACTTCAAAGGAGCAGGCTGTAGCATAAACTGACTTTGGAGTGGATGTGAGATAAACCCCCAAGGGAAAGGTGACCCTGGAAAGTGGGGGAGAGATTTGGGTTTATTAAGCAACTATGGGAAAGCTCCCCCAAACAGGAGCTGACGAGATCCTGAGATCTCCAGATAGGCTGACATAGGAATGGGGAGAGGGGCTCAGCTTCTAGGCTTTGGGGGCCTCATTCCTTTCCTCAGACATAGCAACTGACACCCCACCTCTAAGGCAGCTTCCTCTTAGGCTGGTCCAGTGTTTGATGGGACTTCCAACCCACTCTCTGGGGTTCCATGCTTTTACCCCTGCAGCTATCCCCTGGAATACCTGGAGCCTTCTTGGCCTCAGAGATGCCTCTAGAGTTCTGCGCTCCTGTAGAGAACTGTAATTTCCCTCTTGGCCTTGCAGGAGATAAGGTGCCTGGCAGTGCCAATGACTTGGTGGCTGGAGTCTTGGAATCAGCTAGCCTGAGTTGGTTTATTTGTGGTACCTCATTGTAGACCCAGCCCAGAGCACCTTGTCTGTCCACTCCCCACATTTCCCTCACCCCCCAGACACACTCACCCAGCTTCACTTGGAGCGGGGATGGTTTGTAATTCATGGCTACTGACTCACCCTCCCGGGCGTCACAGTCTCCGTCTGAGATGGAGGCGGCGGCTGGGTCCTGGGGGAGAAAGCAGAGACGTAGGGAGCTGTTAGGAAGTGAACACAGGGGGCTGCTCTCACCTGTCCTCTGGAGGCATTTTTCCCTGGCAGCAGGCAGGGTATTCAGGGAGGGAGGGACAGACCCATCTACCACGGGAGGAAGACACTGAGCTGGGTGGAAGAGCCAAGGATCTCAGCCCTACTTACACCCACCTGGGTGTCTATCTTTTAAGTCCTGTGTGATCCACCTCCCCCAGGAAGCCTACCGCAATTCCTTAAACCCAAAGGACCACCTTCTCCAACCTCCCATACTAGTTGCCCTGCTCCTCAGGGCCCTTCCTATGTACTTGTTTGGAAAGGTCTTTCTAGATTCCTGTGAATTTAAGTCTGCATTAGGTCAGGGTAGGTGCTCCCTGAGACAGGCCTTCTCCCTCTGTTTACCCTAGCACTGGATGATCCCTTCACAGGATCCAGAGAACTGACTGTCCAAGCCAGGCTAGACTTCAAGGCTGCAGCCACAGCAGTTCTAATGAGGACTTCTCCATTTCACAGATGAGTCCTAAAGAGTGTCTCCTGAGAGAACCTAAATGGTTGGCTGGGAATGGTAGGTGAGAAGACAAACAATGACAAATCAGCCGGTGGCCAGTTAGTCCTGTGTTGCCCACACAGGGCTTGACGCCACAGATGACAAGGAAGGTAGGAAAGCATGCATCCTGTGCATCGTCCAGGGTCTGCAACTGTTTCGATCTCCCTCACTGCCCTCCTTACTGACTTCTTCCCATTGTGATGGGCGCCGTGCTGCCCAGAGTCCTACTCTAGCCTCACTATTCCCTCCCAAACAACCGAAATCTCTGCTACAAGATCCAGGGCCTTGGCCCACCCTGCCTCAGTCAGTTGGAAGGGGATGGGGCCATTCACATTCTCCCTGAGAAACTGATGACCAACCATTGATACAGGTGCTGCCACCCTAACCATCTGCCTTAGGCGGTATGCCTAAGGTCTAAGGATTGCAGAGAGGATCCAGGGCTGTGCCTGCTCTGCCTCTGGGGACAGGGAGCGCAGACAGATAGGCAGGCAGAATGCTCCAGGCCCAGGGATCTGAGTGGCTTCTGGTGACCCATCAAGGGAAGGGTATATAGCCATTAGGGTGATTTCTGTTCCCTTTAGAATGAAGCAGTGGGGATGAAAACATGCTTGTCACTAAGGGAAAAGGGAAAAGTCTAGAATGTTTGGGAGGGAAATTCTGGCCTTGTCTATGTTTCCTTAGGCCATCCAGAGTGCAAGGCCCAGGGTGGGCTGTGTTGCCATAGTGGTTTGTGAGTTCCCGAGGGCAGAACCTGGGCCTGTGTCCTCTGCTCCAATTTCCATCCTTAGCTGTCCTTGAGGGGGATGGGACAGGAAGGAAGAACAGGTGTGGTGGCGGGGTGCGGGGAGCTGCAGTGCCTGCATCCCAGGCAACTTCCCATGCCACAGTCTTTCCAAGTCCCTCATCCTCTGCCTCCCTGGCTCAGCTCCTTCTTGGGAGACTGATTACTGGCAGCATCTGTCCCCTGCAGCCTTGGAGCAGGAGGCCTCTAGTGGCCCTTACATGCCTCTCTGTGGTCAAAACAGCCTCACAAGTGCTGCCTGTAGGGAACGCAGAGACCTGACGGCTGAGCTCTAAGCTGCAGGGAAGGCTCACTCCCAAAGCAGCCTAAGGGCGGGCTTCTCAAAGGGTAAAACCCATAAACGTGCCTGTGGAGCCCTTCCAGGGAAGCAGTGGCAGATTTCCAATTTCCTCTACTTTTTCTGTAGCATTTGTCACATGTCACACATACCACATCCATTTGGAAATGGTTTCCTCCCCTGGCTTCCAGGACACTATGCCCCTTGGCTCATCTTGCCTCTTTGACCATCATCCCTGCCTCCTCCAACAGGTGACTTTAAGAACTCAGGCTCTCAGGCATTTGGAGCTAACTTTCCCTCCTCAGTGCAGATGAGTTCATCAGACTTTCTTCTCTCAGGCTGGAGGTACTAGGTGGCAACACTGGAGGGAGGTGGTGCAGGAAGGATGGGGGGCTGGGAAGCTGTTGAGCAACTCTGGTCACAGGGACCCACGTGTGTTCCCTGCGGCCACTGGGCAGGTCCTAGTGGCATTTGATCCTTGAGTGAAACTGCCAGTCCCTTTGGGTCAAGAGCCAGGGTGCAAAGCCCTAGACTGAGAGGTCCCATGCAAACTCACCATTCGGCATCTCCCCGTCATTGTCCGTGATAGAAGGCCATCTTACTGGCAGGAACAAAGATCTCTGGCACTGTGCCTGCAAACTCAAGCCTTTACTATGGGCTTCCTGTATGTCTTTCCTGAGACATGCAGCGAATGCACCATGACCATCACATGGAAATGTAATCAGGGAGATTAAATGTGAAATATTCATGAATATAAGTATCAGAGAGGAATCCAGGCAGAAGGAAGCATCTGGCTTCAAGAAATCAGGGAGAATTTAAAATGCCCCCCAAGGACACCTGACAGGAGTTAGCTAGATCCAGGAACTAGAGTGGCGATTAGCAAGATTATTAATAAACACTCAGCAGAGACAGACATTGAAATGCATCTCTAACAGCAACCCATGTTTCTACAACCCTGCATACAAATTCTCCAAAGACTACAGAGATGATTAATAGCTCAATCTCACTGTTTCTGGGACAGAATATATAGGCTAATGGCCAATGCAAAGCCAGTATAACTAGAGGAAGGAAAAAGTGCCAGAAGAATCTTTAAGAGTTAGTCTGGTCCAGTGCTTTTCATTCAGCTGTGTTTCCTGAACCCTGTGCCTTGGGCAGGGCTGAGTGAGAGAGGAGAGTAATAGGAGGGGATCTGGTTTGCCTTCAACCAGAATAGATCCGTTTTGATTTCATTTACATATGAGCCTTTCTGCAAGATTTTGGTTGAAGAAAGGGTTTTATTGCTTTTTAAAAAAGGGTGGGGGAGGGGTTTAAAACACATTGATTTAGTCAAATCTTTTAAAAATGCTTTACTATAGAACTTATTAAATTTACATGAAAACAGAGACCAATTTAGACTATTCTTTTAAAAAATCCTGGGGACTTCCCTGGTGGTCCAGTGGATAAGACTCTGCTCTCCCAATGCAGGGGGCCCGGGTTCGATCCCTGGTCAGGGAACTAGATCCTGCAATGCATGCTGCAACTAAGAGTCCGCATGCTGCAACTAAGAAGTCCGCATGCTGCAACTAAAGATCTCTCATGCCGCAACAAAGATCCTGCATGCCACAACTAAGACTCGGTGCAGCCTAGATAAATGTTTTTAAAAAGTTAAAAATCCTCTAAAATTAAAAAAAAAAAAGATCCCTCTTTAAAAAAGAAAATCCTGGCTCCTCCGTTTACTAGCTGTGTGATCTGGGATTTAGTCTGCTCATCTGTAGAGTGGGATTAATACTAATACCTATGTCAAAGGTTTCTGTGAGGATAAAGTGATACTATGTAATCTAGTGCTTAATATGTAAGCATTTAGAATAGTAGTTAGTATACTACATACTGAACACTACATTTGTGCTAGCTATAAAGTTTTTATTAATACAGGCTCTGTGGGACCCACACAATCATGAACAATGTGCCCTGGCAGTGAATGATCCACAGCAGCAGCCCTGGCACCACACGTGTTGGGGCCTGGCTTACGTGCGAAGGTGTCTGTGGAATAGATGCTCCCTCCACAGGGTGAGGAGGGGCCTGATCAGGGGGCATTCTGTCTCCTCTCTTGCCTCACTTCATTATGCTGCATTTCTCTCACTTATTTGACAGTGGTAGGCCTGGGGCTCATAAAGATAAACAGAAATAGGCCCATCCTTGAGGAACTCCCAGTAATTATCAGTAAATGTAACAAGGGCCATAAAAGTAGAGGGAAAGGAACAAAGTAGTCAGAGAAAACTTCACAGAGGAAGACACTGGAAAAGATCTCAAAACATCAGTTCACCAGTTAGCTTAAGAGGAAGGAGGAAGGATGTTCAGGGAACATCTGCAAAGGCTCAGAAGCCTGAAACTAGCATTGCATATTCCAGGAACAGTATTTTGCTATAGTTGAAATCTAGAAGGCATGATGAAAAGTGGCAGGAAATAAAGTTGTGGGGTCAGGAGGGCTCAGACTGCGGGAGAGGATGGGTCTTGATTTTGTTCTTTACTCAGAATATGATGGGGAAGCCAGTGAAGCCTTGAGTGGGGGAGTAACATGATCAGATTTGAGGTGGAGAAGGACCCTCTCATAGCCATATAGAAGATGGATGGGAAGGGAATGAGACTGAAGGTCAGAAAACTACTGCAACAGTGCCAGCAAGAGATGACAGGCACCTGAACTAAGCAGAAGCAGAAGATAAAAGGCCAGAAAGGAGGATGTTAAAGAGGGTAGAGTGGCAGACTTTAGAGATAAGATGTAGAAGAAGGGGTCCAGACATTCCTGGTTTTCTGTCTGGAGTAATTGGGAAAGGGGCACTAATTACTAAAGCAGACAATGCAGGAGAAGGCATAACTACACTCAGGGAAAATCAGATGAGCTCAGTATGGGACATGTTGAGCCTTGAAGTGTCTTTTGGACACTTAGATGGCATCAATAGTCAGTAGGAACTGAGGTTTGGGATCTCAGGAAAGAGATGTGGACCGGTGGTGATGGAAGCCCACAGAGGAGAATAAGTCTTCTCAGAGAGAATGAGCCCAGTGAAAAGAGAGAGGAGCCAAGAATGGAGTCCTGAGGAGCATCTAATCTCAGGGAAGGAGTGGAAGAAGAAGACTGAATAGGAGCAGAAAGACGAGATGTAGCAAAAGATCTGGGGAGACCTTCAAGTAGTTTCAAGGTGGAAGAAATCAACAGGGTCAAATAAACACATAAGCCCATAAGATAAAGACAATATTTAGAAATAAGGAAGTCACAGGTGGCCTCAGCAAACAGAGTTTTGGTTGAATGGTAAGAACAGAGCCCAGATTACAGGGGATTTAGGAGGGTATAGGAGATGAGGAAGTAGAGACAGTGAACACAGGCTATGTTTTCAAGGAGCTAAACTGAGAAGAGAAGGAATGAGAGTGAATGAGGGTCAGAGGGAGATTTGCAGTTGAAGGATTCTTTGTTGGAGTTGAAGGATTCTTTATTGGAGTTGAAGGATTCTTTGGAGCTAGGGAACACCTGACCACTGTCCTAGACTGAAGGGAAGGACGTCGGGTCAACGAAGAGATGTTTGATGGAGCATGGTCTTTGAGGAGTCAAGAGAAGATGGAACCAGAATCAGACCAGAGGAGGAAGGCTCCTGGCTGAAATGGAAGGGAGGTGAAGATGGGTGGGGGACACAGATAACATGGAGGCAGAAAGGTGGGTGGAAAGTTAAGGGAGTTCATTCCTAAAAGCCTAGTTAAGTAAAGAAGGGGGTGAATGCGAAGGGACTGAGGAAAAGAGGGACACTTGGTGGCTAGCCAGGAATGGAAGGAGATCAGACTGGTGGGGGTCCCAGCTACACAATCCTCATCTTTCACCCACCCTTGATCTCACCTTCAGGATGAAAGGCACTCTCCGTGGTGCTGAACAGTTCTGCCTTTGTCTTGTGGACTGAGCACAGGTGATTCAAACGACATGATTCAATTTTCACTTTCCCACAGGAAAGGTAACCTCTGTCCTCACCTTCAAGCACTAATTTTCCGGAAGATGGAAATTGAAATGGATTTAGAATGAGGTATGAAGAGGGAAAGTGCTTGCACCAACATTATCTAAACTTTCTTCCACTAACACACATGAATTTTCCTCTAGTTTTAGGAGGGAGTTTGTGGAGGCAGTTCTGAGTTATGAAATACTGAAAGGCTACTTCTGGAATAGAGTCATGTCTGTACCTTGTTCAATTCCCCTGGGTGAAAGCAGGAAGCAGGACAGAATTAGAGCAGGAACAGGGCCAGGAAGAAAGGTAGTGCTGACAAGGAAGCAGGAAAACAGGGAAAGATCTGGAGATCAGGCCACTCTCTGACAGGTAGATGATGCAAGATAGGGTATCAAAGACCAACTCTGTTTCTGTCACAATTTGTTCAGCTCAGAAGCTACCTGGGGCTGTGGCCCCCTGCAGGGTTATGCCACTCCCCGAAAACATCTCTTGGCAATGGGTGGTAATAAGCATGTTTAGACATCAGTATTTTAGAGGGAGATCCCAAAAAGGCAACACTATGCCTTTGTATCCAATGTCCATGGCTTGGCAGAAACCTAACCTCCAGTCCAAGAATATTCAGTAGCAGTCTAGGCATTGGTTAGACCTCTCTACTTCCCTGCAGATGG
The DNA here is from genome assembly GCF_002837175.3 of Physeter macrocephalus. Classification (NCBI taxonomy): domain Eukaryota; kingdom Metazoa; phylum Chordata; class Mammalia; order Artiodactyla; family Physeteridae; genus Physeter; species Physeter macrocephalus. The sequence continues at coordinate 74,560,708 of NC_041222.1, forward strand.
CTGTTCATTCAGCCTCTAAGGCATTCATCTCTCTCTGACTCCACACCTCAACATAAGAATTATTTGGCCAACCTCACACTGGTCAGAAAGGCCATCATCAAAAAATCTACAAACAATAAATACTGGAGAGGGTGTGGAGAAAAGGGAACTCTCCTGCACTGTTGGTGGGAATGTAAATTGATAGAGCAACTATGGAGAACAGTATGGAAGTTCCTTAAAAAACTACAAATAGAATTACCGTACGACCCAGCAATTGGAACGAAATTGAGTTATTTGTAGTGAGGTGGATGGACCTAGAATCTGTCATACAGAGTGAAGTAAGTCAGAAAGAGAAAAACAAATACCGTATGCTAACGCATATATATGGAATTTTAAAAAGTGGTACTGATGAACCTAGTGGCAGGGCAGGAATAAAGACGCAGACGTAGAGAATGGACTTGGGGGCATGGGGCGGGGGGAAGGGGAAGCTGGGATGAAGTGAGAGAGTATCATTGACATATATACGTTACCAAATGTGAAATGGATAGCTAGTGGGAAGCAGCTGCATAGCACAGGGAGATCAGCTCGGTGCTTTGTGACCACCTAGAGGGCTGGGATAGGGAGGGTGGGAGGGAGGCTCAAGAGGGAGGGGATATGGGGACATATGTATACATACAGCTGATTCGCTTTGTTGTACAGCAGAAACTAACAACATTGTAAAGCATTTATACGCCAATAAAGATGTGGAAAAAAAAAGAGAATTATTTGGCCAATGACAGTTCCTGCTCTGTGGTACGATCTGAAGTCCTGAGTCCCATTTCCTGAGTCCAGTTGTTGGGCAGCTCCCACTTTTATTCCCTATCTCCCCCTCCACCAGGATCCTGTCGAGCTCAGGGAGGCCTCTCTTACCAGTCTAAATCCCCTCAATCTTCAAGGTTTTTCTCTAAAAGAAGACTCAATTCAAACAAAGTCAACACACTGAGTGTCCATTCCTTTTCAGCTCTGGACTGGGTGCTGGTAGTAGAGAAGGAAAGCACACTTTCTCCACACACACCACACTTCTGCACAGCATTATGGGATAAAGCAAAGTTCCCCAGAAAGAAGTGGGAAGGATTCTTATGGCTGGGCTAGAGTTCAAGAACTCAAGTTACTCCTGTGTGTAACTGAAGATTTTCTGTTTCCTTAAACAGCTCCTAGGATGGAATTCATTACCAAAAACAAGCACCACCAAGCTTTAGTATCTTTGTGGTGGCTTTCATTGGGAGAACCAAAATGCAGAACCCCATGGCTAGTAACAGCTTTAGCCATGGTGAGTTTAATAGATTTTTCTATTATAAAGTAATATATGCCAAAATTAAAAAAAAATCACCTTGAGTTTTACCACTTTGAGGTAATCTTCGTTAATGTTCTAGTGTATTTGAGTCTTTTGTGTATACTACAGTAGCAACACTAGGGGGTTTCCCTCTCTGGGAGCTGGTGTTTCTCTTGTCCTCATGGTCACAGGGGTGGGCTTCTAGGTACCATGTTGGTTCTGTGTGGTCTTGCCCTAGCTTAGACCAGGAGGAGCCAATCAGAGTCTCCCCCAGCATTGGGAAGTGGTACTATGAGGAGATGTAAAGCTCAAGACTGTAGATTAGGTAGGACAGAAGGCCATTGGGCGGGGAGACGAGAATAAAGCTGATGTTCAGAAAGAAGCAAACACAAGAGACAGATAAAGTCTTCCCTAGGTTTCAGGTTCTGGTTCTAGAACTTGCCCTACCCTTCTAAGGTTTGACCTCATGCCTGTCCTTAGATACTATGAGAAAATCTAGTGTCCTTACTGTCTAGTTGCCTTTTTAGCTTATACTAGCTTGAGTTGGATTTTGTTACTGTAACCAGTAAGTACCAACTAATAAATAGGCATAGAACAACATTTAAAGAAAAACACACTGTATCTTATATTCTGTATTTTAAAAAATTAGTATTAGGACATAATCAACTCTCCATAGTTTTACATAGCTTTCTTAACCATCAGCTTAATGACTGCATAATATCCATAGAGGGGATGTACAATAACTTTTTAACCATTCACTTATTTTGGACATTTAGGTGGTTTGCACTTTTTCACTATTATAAATAATGCTACACTGAAATCCATATATATTTGCATTTAGGATGATTTCTTAAATAAAGTAGAATTACTAAGTAAAAAAGCATGAGTGCTTTTAAGATTCTTGATACATATTGCCAAACTGCTTTCCCAAAGGATTGTTCCAATTTACAATGCCTCCAGTCATAACCAAGAGCTATAGCGGGCCTTTTAGTAGTTTATTTTTTGCTGTGTACCAAGGCATTTCAGGTCATCACATCTATCTATCATCTTCCAAGAGAGCTCTGCTCCAGTCCTTATTTACCTGGTTCCCTCTGGGGAATCTTCTTTCAAAGAATAGAATTTCCTCTGGGCATCATCTGCCAGACAAAATCTCCTGACTTGAGGCCACCAATTAAGAACAAAAGGAGAGAAGACTATTACACTGCAGCTTGGGAAAGGCTCTAAGGAGAGCACCAGTACTGCCTAGAAGCTGGCCACCATGCTTCAGCTGGTCCCTGGCCTATGCCAGCACATCAGCTGTAGGAACTGCGACTGAAATTACAGAGCCAAGAGGCAAACCTCACAGAGTAAGTCTCCCTTGCTTTCAGACTTGGGGTGAGACAATTAACCAAAATGGCTCTGGAGTTATTCCAGAGAGAGTGGCAGCTCCTACTCCCTTACCCATTATTGAATTTTCAAAAATAGCTACTCAGAAACGGGGAGAGAAAAGGATGGTGAAAGATACGAAGCTAGTACTGGGATTGCAAAGAGCTGTATTCATTTTTTAAATGGGGAGACAAGGGACCAGTGAATTTTTAAAAAGATTTAGAATCCTGCTTTGCCTTCTTCATGGTTAGGACTGCTTATCCTAGATTGATGTTCTACTATTCATTCCCATTTCTACTCACCTGGAAACCTATGACCAAAAAGCCTTTGTCTAGGAGACAGGACAAGTGCCTCAACTCAGGGACACCCACTGTAGCAGCTAGGGCATGAGGGGAAGCCTCTGCATAAAGGCCCAGGGGACAACCCTCGTGACCCAGGAGATAGGAGCCAGGGCCAGAAATTGAGAAACCTTGGTTCCTCTGGGAGGCTTGACTTGGCCTAGTCCCTGACCTTCATCCCTATCCTCAAGCTCATCCTCTGAGCCAGATGTTGAGGAGGCGCCTGTCTTTCCTTGGACCAGCTAGAGACACAGGTTTTGGTCTATACAGTCTTGTGATATGAAAGGTTTTTGAGCCCCAAATCCTGCTTCCCCCTCACCTGCTCCCATTTCAACCTCTTTAGGGAAAGACCATCTCACTTAATGAAGAAAGGGGGGAGGTGTAAAGATCTTTAAAAAGTAGATCAACAATGGCTAAAATGGTAAATTTTATGTTATGTATATTTTACCACAATGGAAAAAAAAAAGATTGACTGGCAGGGCTTGAGGCAGAAGGAGAAGATGGGATGAGGGTGGGCATTGGAGAGGAACCAGTCCCTTCTCTTTTTTAATTCAGTTTCGGCCAACACAGACTTTTGGAGATGAGACCTTCCATAGAAATGATTCTAAAATCAAGGGAGGGCTTCCCTGGTGGCGCAGTGGTTAAGAATCCACCTGCCAATGCAGGGGAGCCAACACAGACTTTTGGAGATGAGACCTTCCATAGAAATGATTCTAAAATCAAGGGAGGGCTTCCCTGGTGGCGCAGTGGTTAAGAATCCGCCTGCCAATGCAGGGGACATGGGTTCGAGCCCTGGTCCGTGAAGATCCCACATGCCGTGGAGCAACTAAGCCTGTGTGCCACAACTACTGAGCCTGTGCTCTAGAGCCCGTGAGCCACAACTACTGAGCCCGCAAGCCATAATTACTGAAGCCCACACTCTAGAGCCCGTGCTCCACAGCGAGAGAAGCCACCGCAATGAGAGACCTGTGCACCACAACGAAGAGTAGCCCCCACTCGCCGCAACTAGAGAAAGCCCACGCGCAGCAACAAAGACCCAAGGCAGCCAAATAAATAAATATATTTAAAAAATAAAATCAAGGGAGTGGGGCGAGGCAAGGGAATCTGGGGTTCTGGCAGGGCCCAAAGGAGGGAAAAAAAGGGGACCAGATGTTCAGGGATACTAAAGCTTTAAGGAATGTTGTCCAGAAGATCCTTCAGTTTCTTTCCAGGATGTGGATTCTAGTTCCCCAATGTCAGGAAGGAGGCACAGAACACTGAGGAGAGATGCTGCCAAGGAATTGATAGAGGGCATTTGGTTGAAGAGTTCTTGAGACTGGCCCTTCATCCAGTCAGCACATGGTAGGAAGCTGAAGCAAGAGAAATATCAACAAACATTGACATTTGGTCTCGGCCCAGAATACTTGTGGATCTCAACTGGATCTTGGCTCCAAATCTCACTTGAGGATTTTTGATAAGCTTCACTCAAGAGACTGAGTGAGCCAGGACAGCACTGGTTCTTGAATCTTTTGGACTCCTTGATTTCCCAAGAAAGCAAAGTAGTAGTCTGAAAGTCTATGGGATGTCTTCCCAGAGCTGCCATCTCTGATCCTTTTCCTCTGGCCTTGGAAGAGTAAAGAGCTACTCAACTGCGATGGACAATGGACTTGAGGGCTGGTATCAAATAGCTCCTCTCTGCGGCATTTCCTGCCCCTGCCTTTCCTCTCCTTTTCGTCCTCTTCTAACTCTCTAACGTCCATTATGCCTGGCAAGCACCACTTTCTGCTCACACAGACAACTTGCAGTTCTAAAACTCAGCTCTCTGGCCAGAGCAGTCTCCTGTTCTTTCCTTTTTGTCATCCCAATAATTAAGCATTGGAGAGCTTGCAATTTGTTAAAAAAAAAACTTGATGTTCACTGAAGACCAACAGGGGGCAGGCAGGGCACAATGCATTTTGGGGAGGGAAAAACACCAAGACCTGGTTCTTGCCAAGAGGACTTTCGTTGAAAGGTGGGGAGTTGACAGACACACAAATTAGCCTTTTTCTTTCTTTTTTTTTTTTTTTTGCGGTATGCAGGCCTCTTACTGTTGTGATTGGGGAGGGAAAAACACCAAGACCTGGTTCTTGCCAAGAGGACTTTCGTTGAAAGGTGGGGAGTTGACAGACACACAAATTAGCCTTTTTCTTTCTTTCTTTTTTTTTTTTTTTGCGGTATGCGGGCCTCTTACTGTTGTGACCTCTCGCGTTGCGGAGCACAGGCTCCGGACGCGCAGGCTCAGCGGCCATGGATCACGGGCCCAGCAGCTCCGCGGCACGTGGGATCCTCCCGGACCGGGTCACGAACCCGCGTCCCCTGCATCGGCAGGTGGACTCTCAACCACTGCGTCACCAGGGAAGCCCCAAATTAGCCTATTTTATGCAGAGAGAGGAGCATGGGAGGTAGGAATACGTGAAGGGTGGTGGGAGCACAGAGGAGAGAGTGATGGCAGTGGAGGTTTGTTATCCTCCCTGACAAAGAGGGTCAGGCCTGGGAAGGAGCTTGATCAAAGCAGAGGCTCAGCTATTGGGTCAATGGGTACTTTGGCAAGCGGGTTTAGAGCAATGACTGGTGAGGCTTAGCCCTGGGACTAGGACTCTGTTCTTACTACTTTTCTTAATCTTCTTTTAAAAAAATATTTATTTATTTATTTGGTTGCATCAGGTCTTAGTTGTGGCCGGTGGGCTCCTTAGTTGCAGCTCACCAGCTCCTTAGTTGCAGCACGTGGGCTCCTTAGTTGTGGCATGCAAACCCTTAGTTGCGGCATGCATGTAGGATCTAGTTCCCTGACTAGGGATCGAAACTGGGCCCCCTGCATTGGGAGCGTGGAGTCTTATCCACTGTGCCACCAGAGAAGTCCGTATTCTTACTACTTTTTAATGCTGCTGCTAGTACAACCCCTACTCTGCCACAGGGCACTCAGCCCACACCATTTCTGTGGGTCAAGTACAGAATGTAGTGGGTTGAATACATCAGGGGCTTTTCCTTTACCACTGAGATGCACAGCCAACTCTCCCACAGGGAAGGGTCGAGAGGCTCTAGGTGGGTGGCTGGGAAGTGTTTTTATTGGGAAGGCAAACAGGGATTCAGAGTCCTAAGAGAAAGATATGGTAGCTCTGGTGAAACAAACCCTCACTGCCTCAAGCAGTCACTCTCACCAGGCCTGCTTTGTGCAGCAGGGAGGTCAATGCTAAGGGCTCCTCGCAGCTCAGGGCCCAGCTCAGAAGTAGAGGAGGTCAGAGAAGGGAAGAAGAGCCATAAAGGCTCATGAACCCTACCTGAGTTTCCCTAGAGAAGTCAGTTCTTCGAGTGGCCAGTTGGTGGTGGAAGAGGAGGAGGAAGGGGAGATTCTAGACTAGCACAAGCTCAAGGCAAGTTTTCAGTTTTCAGCTGTGAAGCCAGCCAGTTGCTGGTTATGCATCTTTCCAGGGAAACAATACTCATCTGCAAAGTTAGACGGTCTTGGGGTCCCTGCTGGAGGGCTCCCCAGGCTCAAGGTGGGACAGAGTCTTTCCCTGCCCACCTGTCACTCCCTGGCTGGTGCAGTGACACTGAATGGATAACTCAAGGGTACAACCTCATTCCTGAGGCATCCACAGGAAGGGACCTTGAAACGACAAACAACCAATACCTACTCAAAGATCCCCTGTAGCTCTGAGCCCACGCCTCTGAGGAACACCTCTTTTGCTCTGAAGACACCCGAGCAGGCTTCATCTCTTCTAGACAGTTCTGACACACCTGTACAGCTTACAGCCTTCCATGCCTGCTGAGCCTATCTGTGTACCTCTAGGATAGTCCTTCTTTTTTTTTTTTTTTTTTTTTTCAGTTTTAGTGCACATTACTTTAATGACAGTAGCTTCCAAAATTTTATGTACGCTGATAACAGGGAATAAAATTTAGGATAGTACTTCTTAAACATTAATGTGCACACAAATCACCTGGGGATGTTGTTTAAATGCAGATTCTGATTCAGTAGGTCTGGAGTGGAGCCTGAGTATCCACATTTCACAAAAGCTCCCGGTGATACCAGTGTTCTTAGAACAGGGACCACACTTTGAATAGCAAGGCTCTAGGCCAGTCCCTCTACACCTACACCATGCACAGGCAGCCAATCAAAGAGCTCTCTGCCCCAGCCTTAATCTGGTTACATTCTTAGTGTGAAGACAGCATGATGGCTTGGTGGGGGAGAAGATTAGGGAGACTGTCCAAAGCTCATGTTGGGGAGGCAGCTCTGCTAAGAGCTCTGGCTGGGCCCAGGCAGGGAGCTCTTCAGAACAACTTAGCCCAGGTGTGGTTCTTCTGGAATTTATCAAATTGTTTAAGATCTCTTGGACACCTGCTATATGTATAGCTATGGTGCTAGATGCTTTATGTATGTTATCTCATTTAATCCTCCTAAAAGACCAAGTAAGGTAAATACCATTCCTGTTTTAAAAATGAAGAACCAGGTTGTATAAAGCAATATGTTCAAAGTCACACTTTGAAGGTGGTAGCACTAGGATTTGAATCTAATTTGCTCATTTAAAAATATCCCAGCCCCTCCTCAGAGACATCAGATAAAGTCATGAGATTAACAACACACTAGAACTTCCATAGCCGTGGGACTGTTGTCTTGTAAAGCAGGCACTTTGAAGGCTGATACTAGTCTAATCATGTCTCCAGTGCTCAGCTGAAACTTGGAGCCCCTCTTTAGAAAATGGCATGCATGCTTTCTCATCACCAGCCTCCTGCTCAATGAGTTCTCCATAGGAAGAAAATATTAGAGCCATTGAAGCAGTCAATAACTCAAGATGGAGAGAGAGAGCGACTGGCAGGAAGCAGCAAGCAAGAAAAAGCACTGGGAACAGTGAATGTTGAGCCCACGAGAGAAAAGCAGAGGGCAGTACAAGAAAACAAGATAAAAAGGTCTCAGCCACTAATTCAGTTCTGGTCCCACATTTTCTATTATATTATATTCTAGGCACTGTGCTGGGTGCTGCTGATACAAAGATAATGTGGTCTTTGCCCATGAAGAGCTCATAGGCCAGTAAGTAAGGTAAATGAATAAGCAGATAATTTTAATAATATGCCAAGGGCTAGAACAGAGGTTTGTATTGAGTATTTTAGATACACAAGATAGAAGCATCTATCCCACCCTTAGGAATTAGGGAAGACTTCTTCAAAGAAAGCTAAAGCATGAAGGGTGAGGTAGAAGTGAACCAAATGAAGAAAGGAATAGAGAACAAAAAAGAAAAGAAAGTAGTGGGGAAGAAGACACGCATGATTATATGGCAAAAGGAATAGCTCAATTTTGCTGGGATGTTAAATGGTAGAGGGTGAAGTGGCAGGTGATGAGACTAGAACGGGATGAAGGCTTAAAATCATGAAGGGCTTGTAAGTCATGTTCAGGGCTTTGGACTTTAACTGGAAATAATGGGGAGGCATTGAAGTATTTTAAGCTTATCGTCAGATTTATAGAGACAGATCACTCTGGGAGCAGTGTGGGAAGAATGAGAAGGAATGATTAAACTAGAGGCAGGGTACTAGATAAGAGGCATTGCAAGAGGTGATAAAAGCTGGAAAAAGGCAGCATCAGTGCGGTTGGAGAAAAGGGGATGGAGAAGAAAAACATGTCGAGGTCAAACTGCCAGGGCTCAGTGGCTGATTGGATCTGAGTTTGAGGGAAAGACATAGGCAAGGATAACTCCCAGGTTTCTTCCTGACTCAGGTTCCTGGGTGAATTGTGATGCCACCAAATGACAGAGAAGCAGAAATAAGAGTAAGTTTAATGATTTTGTTTGGTGCAGGGGTGTGTGTATGCATGTCTATAAATATGAAGGGTTGGAGAAAAGAACTTGGCCAACACCAAAATTGAAGTGGGGGGCAGAAGAAGACCAACAGCTGTGGTCAGAGAGGCAGGGGACCAAGGAGAAACTGATGTCATGGACGTCAGGGAAGGACAAGGTTTTGAGAAGGAAAATGTGAGACTGGAGCATGGTTGAGGCTGGGGGAAAGAGCCAGCAGAAAGGGGCCAGCTGTTCAAAGACATCGAGAAAGAGAACTCAAGACATACTGTTCGTTCTCTGGTTTGCTGACATTTCAGCAAAAACAATTTTGTTCTCAACAGTTATGGGTTTGATCCTTGGCAGGCTTGAGACTCCCCACAAAGAGAAACCCTTCAATAGAGAAGTCCAGCCATGGTCCAGAGATCAAGGCAGGTCTGCTATTCCTTAGGAAGTGTGGGCAAGAGTGGGCTGAAGGCAAGGGATTCTGACCAGGGTCTGGCCAACCTCAAAATAACAGCAAGCAGAGGGATGTACAGTTGCCCCAAGTTCTGGCTGCACCACAGTCCTGACTATCTTGGGTCATCCCCCCCAGAAGATGGAAAAAAGCAGCAAAGACCCTCGGTTTTGGTACTTCCCTGGTGGCGCAGTGGTTAAGAATCCACCTGCCAGTGCAGGGGACATGGGTTCGAGCCCTGGTCTGGGAAGATCCCACATGCCGCGGAGCAACTAAGCCTGTGCGCCACAACTACTGAGCCTGCGCTCTAGAGCCCGCGAGCCACAACTACTGTACCTGCGCGCCACAAATACTGAAGCCCGGGCGCCTAGAGCCCGTGCTCCGCAACAAGAGAAGCTGCTGCAAAGAGAAGCCAGCGCACCACAAAGAAGATTAGCCCCCGCTTGCTGCAACTAGAGAAAGCCCATGTGCTGCAACAAAGACCCAATGCAGCCAAAAATAAAAAATAAATAATTTATTAGGAAAAAGAAAAATACCCTGGGTTTCTAGTCCTTGGGCATGAAGCCTGCAGAGACTTAACAGGAGCAGCCTGGGAATCCAGAACAGACGGATTCCCAGAGGAAGAGCTTGCATTGAGATTTTTCTAGAACCTGGAACACCTGCTCCACCAACCACAAACATCCAGCAGAGGTTCAATCTTAGAACCTATACTCTGAGTGATCATGATTATTTAGTGATCATTATTTCTCACTTTTAAAACCTTCAATAATACTTTTCTGCAAAAATAAACAAAGTAAAACTGAAGAGTCTTTTGACTTACTTATTAATCAGATACAGTAATGGAGTCTAAACTGCATGTCTCCACTGTGAGAAAAGTTAAGAAATGGTACAGTTAGAGTTGGTGTAGATCCTAGTTTTTCCGTCTCCTGCATCCAAACACCAGAACCCATGGGTGAGCGGGCAGGGCACTGAGGTATAGGAAAGCCAGGCCTGCGCTAGGGCAGAGGACTGGCAAATTCAGTGAGGTCAGACACAAACCTTGACTTTGGGGGCCTATTGCATTTTGAAAAAAATTACGTTTAGAAGATGAAGAGGCACTTCCCTGGTGGTGCAGTGGTTAAGAATCCACCTGCCAATGCAGGGGACATGGGTTCGAGCCCTGGTCCGGGAAGATCCCACATGCCATGGAGCAGCTAAGCCCGCGGGCCACAACTACCGAAGCCCGCGTGCCTAGAGCCCATGCTCCACAACAAGAGAAGCCACCGCAGTGAGAAGCCCCTGCACTGCAACGAAGAATAGTCCCCTCTCGCTGCAACTATAGAAAGCCTGCGTGCAGCAATGAAGACCCAACACAGCCAAAAATAAATAAATAAAATAAATTTATTTAAAAAAAAAAGAAGAAGATGGACTGTGTCTGGCTATTTACAAAAATAGGTCTATGAATGCTGCCAGAGTTGAATGGATGTTTTATGCCATTTGATGCATTTGAAACAACCCAACAAGCTGGAAATCTTTTGGTGTGAAAGGGATGCTTGTTCTGTAGAGTTAAATCTTGTTTCCAATTAGAAAGTAAACTCCAAAAAGTTCCTATGTCCCCTGGCAGGGGAATAATGCTTTTTCTTCACTCCACAACCCTGTAGCAGTCAGAAAGTTAGTTACAAGGCCTCACATCTGGGCTTCTAAGAAGCCCAGAATAACCATTTCCAGGAGTATTTTGGCTTCTATATGGACACCTAATTTCATAGGCAGTAGGGATCTGCCTTGTTCATATTATAACTTCCACTCTTTCCCCTACTCCCTTCTATCTTTCAGTCCAATGAAAACCTAAGCATTGGATCCTTGGTGATTTTATCCTACTGCAATGTTTAAGGGAGTAATTATCAACTCCCTGTTACATGTAGGTGGGACTAAGACAAGTCCTCTCTCTAGATAGGAGAACTGACGGTCTATGGAGAGAACCCGAGAATCCTGGATCCCAGTCTACAGTCAACACAGGGCTGCTTTGGATTCTGAGAGAATTTTGCCACCCACCCCCCCTCTGGCCCAGCTCCAGCCAGCTGCAAATTGTCTGGATCCAGTCGCTTCGACACACTGATGTTATCGGCCTCGCAGTGCCTGGAGCACGCAGATAGGAACAGGCAATGGCGCCGTCTCACCGGACGCAGTAATGTAATTTAGTTTCTGAAATCCAAGTATAAAATCTTGAAAGCTGACTTTTTTTTTAATCTACCTCAGGAGGGGGCGGCGATGGTGTGGAATTCCCAGCAGAACCATCTAAATAGGGAAATGGCTTCTGTCATGTATTAATAAGTAGTTCAAAGCAATGGAGAAACATACAGAGAGGTTTTGTAGGGAAAGTAAGTGCCTAGTCTTTCTTGCTTCCTCTCTCCTACTTCCTCTGAGCTGTGCGGACCACTCCATTTGTGTGAACCCCAGGCTGGGGCTAGAAGTGCCTCTCCCAAGCATTCCTGTGACAGTCCCCTGAGCTAGGGAGATGGAACAGGCACCAGCCTCCCCTGGGGGCATGCCATGGCAGTTTGAGTGGGTCTTAACTAGGCCTTTTTTTTTTTTTGAAATAAGTTCCTCAGACCAGGATGAAGGCAAAGAAGCAGTCACTTGCCTTTCCTTCCGTTTCCCCAACCTCACCTCTTCCCCTGGCTTACTACACTGCGTCACTGGTCTTCTTTGCTCCTGATAGAGCACCAAGATCCTCCCCAACTCCTGCTTCTCTTCTGGCTAGATCTTGTCCTTCATGGCTGAGCTGACACATCACCCCTTAAAAGTAGCTTCCCATGAACACCAGGCTACGTTAGGTCCCTCTACAACATACTCTCATTGTCCTTCCCCTCATACATTTCAACTCCAAGTCACCTTCTCATGGGGACTGATTACTGCTAGCTGAGCAGACACAGCTTTCTTTGTGACTCAAGGATCAGGCTCAGATTTTGCTTGCAGATAAACACTCCCATCACTATATGAGTAAGGCCCAACTCTTATTGTCAAGTATCAGAGGAGTGGACAGCCCGCTTGGAATCCAAACCATCAGAAAACCCTTTGGAGGGAGATAGGGGTTGGGCTGCTCTGATCCTCTGTTCAGAGTGCTTTCTGACAACCTGGGGCTTGCAGCCATGTTTACCAGGCAGTGAACCACCCAAGGCAGGAGAGCTCTTGGGAGTTCAGACATAAGAGCAAGGAGATGGCAAAAAGAAACAAAAACACACAAGAAATCTCCCCAAACAGTACACACAACCTCTGGCTGAAGAGTAGGGCCTGGGGCTTCCAGTTTTGTCTGTGAATTGCACTGAGAGTCTAGACAGGTCGTTTCACTCTCTGAGCTCCCAGGTCTGTTTTTATTCAGGCCCTGAGATTCTAGAAAGAGCCTCCAGGCCAGAGAGTAAATGAGTTGTCCCAGGTCAATGCCAGATGGCAGCCCTGGGATTAGAATTCATGGGCCCTTCTTTCCAGCCGGCCGCTCCCTCCCCTGAGTCCTGAACTGTTTCTTCTTCTAAATACTCAGGATTGTATTCAATTTAGTAAGGTTTGTGGTCACATAATTACTGCTCCTAAGTAAAACAATGACTACAGAGCCTCCGCTGTAAGGAAGGCAAACATGGGGGCGCCTTTGACCTTGAGAGAACAGCCAAAAGCAAGCTCTGGCTGAGGTTAAGACTGTTCTACTTGAATAAAAACCAACGCAAACAACTCTCTTGGGATCTGGCAGAGACCTCATCTGTTCTCATTTCTTCTCCAGGCTTCCTTGTGTGTCAAAAGCTTGAGCTTAATACCATAGTAAGGGCCTCTCCTGGAAGCTGGAATACACTATTTTCAGGGGCAAGAGGGATGGTCTGGATCCAGATCCTCTGAGCATCTTTTCATCTATAAACTAGTTACTACATTGTTAATGCTCCCATCTCCAGGAGTACTAGACAGCTACACCTCTTCAGGTGAGGCAGGGGTAGCCCTAGTCCTAGCCCAAACTCTGCCAGGTCCACTCAGGCCTCAGGGAACACTGAAAGTTCTTTTCTCCTCCCTGCCTTTCCCTGTCCCATTATGACTGGCTAGTGCTAAGAGAGGGAGCCTGCAGCTGTTCTCTGGTGGTTTCACTATTGCTATAGCACCTGCTTCTTTGACCAGAAAGTTCTCTGAGGATAAGGCACATAATGGCCTTTGGGCTCAGACACTGCCTTCAGTCAGGGACCCAGGAGCCTATGAGAGGTGGAGAAAGCAATGGAGGAGATCCTTGCACAAGGCCCAGAGCAAGGCTGTTGGAAGGGATCAGATCCTGAGTGTTTTCACTCAGGCTCAATGCAGGCAGACTTACCTTCCCTCCTCAATCACAGGCAATCAAAGTACACAGTAACCTCATTTGCTGGCTCTGATTCATTTAGCCATGGATGAGGCCTGGAGGTAGAGGAGGAATTTCAACTAGAAAATCCAGACCCTAGTAGATGATTACGATTCCTCAGCCCTTCTAGACTCCTCACGCACACCCCTCCTCTAAATGATTTGGGGAATGAGGAAGGGAACCCCTCTATAGTGCGAATTTAACTCTCCTCTACCTAGAGGCCATGTGCATGTCTAGGGTTGGGGCGACAGGCTGTCTCATATCTGCTTCTACTTGCTACACCTGCCCTTCCCCCACTTTATGTCAATGCCCTTCCCCTAAAAAATGATGTCTTCCACTGCCAGGCTGAAGGTACAGTGACAGCTCGGGAAAGGTTCCGGCTTCAGGCCTTGAAACCTGCTCAATGCTTCCCCTCAGTTTCCCCTGCCTCATACCCCCACTCTCAGATTGAAGAGGGGAGTACAGGGGTATTAGAGACAAAGGCTCTTTTAACACTTCTTGTTCCACTAGACTCTTACCACCCCCTATCCCCACTCACTCAGAGTCCTACAGCCCTGAGGTAACAGGATGGCAGATCCTGACCAGGGACAGCTCAGGAGATCACATGGTGCTCTTGAAGGCTTACTTCACTTTCACAGTGATGGTGACCTCAACAGAGAGCTCAGTCAAGCTAGACGTGTATGGGTGTGGGGTGGGGCAGGGGTTGGAGGGGATAAGGGGGAGTCCCCGGATCCATAGACTAATCTTGGAAAGAGAAGAGGCCAGGCCCCTTTCACAGCTAGAGACGTGTGCGGGAAAGCTATTCAAAATCAGATAGGCAAGGGCCTTAAGGACTCAGGCACCTAGGCTTTGCAGACCTGGCAGGCACACAGGCTCAGTAGTTGTGGCTCGTGGGCTCTAGAGAGCAGGCTCAGTAGTTGTGGTGCGGTGCAGGGGCTCAGTTGCTCTGCAGCATGTGGGATCTTCCAGGACCAGGGCTCGAACCCATGTTCCCTGCATTGGAAGGTGGATTCTTAACCACTGCGCCACCAGGGAAGCCCCGGACTGGGCTCCTTTAGGAGCTATCCAGGGTTCTGAACTGCCTCCACCTGAAGACCTTGGTGGCTTTGGACAAGAACCCTGCCTGCCAATTAATGCAGAACTTAAATGTCGCTGGCTCCTCTCTGCTCATCCCTGATACCGGCTGCCTGCTTGGACCCATGGCCCACACGGCTTGAAGTAGTTCCAGCATGACTCTAATCACCCTCTATGGCTGCAGCCTGGGCTTCACGCCAGCAGCCTGACTCCCTGGCCAGCTTTTCAACAAGCGGTGAGTTTGAGGATATCGGTGTGTGTGAAAAACTATCTCCCAGTCCCTGTGGAAGCTCAGGACTAAATGAGCCTGGCTCAGGGACAAGGTGACCATAGGGAAGGGAGAGAGTTCTCCATGTGACACATCCTCAGACAGCTCAGCAGCTCCTCCCTTCACCTCAGTGGCTGCTGCACACACTCAGTTCACACATGCACACACATACACAAATGCCAGATTCTCTGTACTGTCACTGCAGAGCCTGTATGCTGCAGAAAAGGTAGAGTCTTCTTTGTCTGCACTTGTGCAGAATGCACCTGCTTTGTTCCCATCATGGACATTACAGAAATTTGGCAAAGAGCAACAAAACTTAAATAAATAAAATAAAGTATTTCTTTCTTTTTCTGAATTCAAGAGGAATTCATGGTCATTGTAAAAAGTTCAGATAAGCAGAAAAGAAGAAGAAAAAAATCATCACCCTCAATCCTACCATCCAGAGCTATATCCTGTGTTAACCTCCTGGCATACAGCCTGGATTCTTATGTGTGTGTGTGTGTATATGTGTGTGTGTGTGTGTGTGTGTGTACATGTGCACACACATGTGAGTCTTGATAAGAGCAGTATAGTGCAGTGGTTAAAATCATGGGTAAGTTCTGCCTTTGCCATTTACTTATCTGTGTGGTCTTGATCAAATTTCTAACATCTCTGGGCCTGTTTTTCATCTTTAACATGGGGAAAATAATAGTACCCATCTCACAGGATTGTTGGGAGGATTAAATGGGATAATGTATATAAAGTGCTTACCACAGGCCCTAACACATGGTAAGCAGTCATACACCCTCAGAGAAATCATTCTGTAATACTATTTAATGCCTAATTTAAAAACACAGATTATTCTCCACCTCAGATAAAAGCTGAAGAGAAGATGAATAAATTCAGTTTACTTCATTTCTTGTCTGGCCTAACTTTCTAGGCCCCCCGGGGGATAAGCTGGGTCTTGGGAAAGAGAACGGCCATCTAGCTCAGAAAGGTAAAAAGCGGTCCTGGATCCAGGGCTTCTAGCTTTTAGCCTGAGTTCTGCAGCCAGGAGATGGCAGGGGTTTCCTTCTGGTCAAGGTCCTCTCCTCTCCTTGAGCTTTGGGCCCCAGCCCTCTGGCCCACTTGCTCTGGCCAGCACTTTCTGCCTCTCTGCCCTGGAGTATCCCACTCTCCTCCAGGGGCTTCTTCCTCTTGTCACCCACACAAGTCCATCTGCCTGGCTGAGCCTGCTCTCTCACTATCGGGGTCCCAGCCGTTTGATTCCTATATCTATCCCACCCCACCGCCCCACCTCTCCATGACTGCTCTTCTGACACTGACTTCCTAGTTAAAACCCAATGGTCTTTTCTCAGGTGATCTTCCACCACCTTTCAGTATCATTGAGCAGTGCTGACCCGATCTTTCTAGAAATTCTGTTTTCTCTTGGCTTTTTTTTTTTTTTTTTTTTTTTCGGTACGCGGGCCTCTCACTGTTGTGGCCTCTCCCGTTCCGGGGCGCAGGCTCCCGCCGC
>NC_041222.1:74577256-74673856 GCF_002837175.3 Physeter macrocephalus
GGGGCACGAACCCGCGTCCCCTGCATCGGCAGGCGGACTCTCAACCACTGCGCCACCAGGGAAGCCCTCTCTTGGCTTTTATGAAAACATTCTACCCCTGTTTTGACCACCCTTCCAATGGTTCCTCCTCTCATGCTCCGAACATAGATGTTCTTCTCAGTAAGGCCACTGGCTCTCTTTCTACATGGTCTCTCCTGGCATGTGGAAATATAACAGTAACATAAGCTTATTATTTCAAGTAATATCTCCCTGGGTTCTACTCTCAAATCTATATCTCTATCTCTGACTGCTCTCCTAAGCTCCAGGCCCACACTTTCAACTGCCTATTACTTCTGAAGTCATACTCCTCCCCCCATCCTAGTTCTTCCTTTTAACTACCCTTATTTTGTTAATGACACAACCACTTTCCCAGTAAACTAAACTCAAAAAATAAGGGGTCATTTAAAAATTTAAATTATTTTAAATTAAATTTAAATTTATTTTAAATTTAAATTAAAAAAATTTTTATAATAATTTTATATTTATAGAAGAGTTATGAAGACGGTGCAGAGAGTCCTTGTATGCCCTTGACCCAGCTTCTCCTAATGTTAGCATCTTACAGAACCATGGTACATTGATCAAGTCAATACGATTCACTAAACTGCAGACTCTATGCAATTTCTCCAGTTTTTCCATTGATATCCCTTTTTCTGTACCAGGATCCATATTGCATTTCATCGACATGTCTCCATGGTCACCTGAGTTTCTCAGTCATTTCTTGACTTTCAGGACTTTGACTTTTGAGGCATACTGGTCAGGTATTTTCTAGACTGTTCCCTCGATTTGGATTTGTCTGCTTTTTCTCATGATTAGACTGAGGTTATGGGTTTCTGGGAAGAATACCACATAGGTGATGTGTCCTCATCACAACATGTCAGAGGGAACATGACTTATTGCTAGTGATGTTAAGTAATCACTTAGGGTGGTGTTTGCCAGATTTCTCCCCTATAAAGTTACAATTTTTCTTTTATTCTGACCGTATTCTGTTAGTTGTAAGCTAGTCACTAAGTCCAGGCCACACTCAAGGGGAGGGGAATTAAGTTCCACTTCCTAGAGGGGGGAGGATCAAAGAATTCGTGGACATATGTTAAAACTACCACAGTAAATAATACATATTTTGGGAGAGATTCTGATAGGCTATGCAAATATCTTGTTTTTCCTTAAAGTTTCATCCCCTAGTTTTTAGCAATCAGTGGATCCTGCTAGCAACAATTATTACTATGATGTTCTAATGGTAATTTTAAAATTTCCCTCATTCTTTCTATAAATAAATGTAAACTTTAAATTTTTACAAGCTTTTCTATACATAAAAATTGGAATTCTTCTGCAAGGAAAATTTGTCCTTCTCTCCAGTTTATTTATTTATTCAATCATTTATTTTTATCAGTATGGATTAATGTACGTTTATGTCCCTGTGGGTGGTTATAATCCAATGTAATTGCTATTTATTTCGTTACTCAAATTGTTCCAGCTTTGACCACTGGGAGCTCTTTCAAGTTGGCTCCTGTCTCTTTTTGACCTGCCTATGGGGTCATTTTGACCCACTTCTTTTCCCTTTATCTTTCTGGCAAGCTAATCATGAACCAATGGTAGCACTTTCTTCAAAATATCTAACATTTATCTTTTTTTTTTTTTTAAGCCTTCTCTCAGCCGACATCCTGCCTCAGGTCCTTATCATCTTATTCCAGGCCCACTGCAGTGGTGACCCACTCATTACCCCAACGTGTCTCTTCTTCCTCCAACTTACCCTGTGCATTGCTCTTAAATTACTCTTCTGGGAATTAAACACTGCTCTGATTACAGTATTCCCTGGTTCAAGACCCTTCAATGGCTCCCATCACTTAAAAACTCCTTGACCTGACATTCAATAGTTGTAACAACGTTTTGCCAATCTGGCTGCTTCTCCAATTGCTCATCCAATTGCTTCTCCAGTTGCGCATCTTTCTAAATCCTTTGTTCTCTTTGCTCCAGCTGTCAGCCCTATATGCAGATGCCTTCCAATTTCTGTCTCTAGTCCTAACTAGTGTATTATTTTAAGCCATTAAAAAAACTATATTAGTTTCTATAACTTACAAAAGTAATACATGTTCAATGGGGAAAATTAAAACAATACAGAAGCAGTTAAGACAGAAAATGAGTCTCTACTCTCCTCTGCCCTCCCCCTTCCTCAGGTTGTTTAAGAATGAAGTGACCTTTCCAGGTTGTTCAGTATCTCTCCTATCTCCCTATTAAGTTGCTACATCATAGAAAACAGATTTAGAGACATGCTTCTTGCCTTAAGGGTTTATAATGCAAATCAGAAAAGGTTAAATTCAGAAAAATACAGATCTTTATGTTTGTATTGCACTTATGCTTTCAAAGCTTTTCCCTAAATATTATCTCATTTAGTCTCTGACAATCCGAAGAGATAGAAAACAGCATCTTTATATTGTTATTATCATTAATATTTTTTAAGAGCAGTTTTAGGTTCACAGCAAAATTGAGGGGAAGGTACAGGGATTTCCCATACACCCCCTGCTCCCACATATGCAGTCTCCTCCTTTATCAACATCCCCACTAGCATGATACAGGCTTACCACTTTTACTGTGCTTCGCAGATATTGCATTTTTTACAAATTGAAGGTTTGTGGCAACCTTGCATCAAGCCAGTCTATTGGCACCATTTTTCCAACAGCATTTGTTCACTTCATGTCTCTATCACATTTTGGTAATTCTCACAGTACTTCAAACATTTTCATTATTATTATATTTATTATGGTGATCTGTGATCTTTAACGTTATTAATGTAATTGTTTTGGGGCACCGCCAACTATACCCATATAAGATCATGAACTTAATAAATGTAGTATGTACTCTGACTACTCCACCAACTGGCCATTCCCATCTCTTTCCCTTTCCTCAGGCCTCCCTACTCCCTGAGTTACAATAATATTGAAATTAGGCCAATTAATAACCCTACAACGACCTCTAAGTGTTCAAGTGGAAGGAAGAATCAGACGTCTCTCACTTTAACTGAAAAACTGGAAAAGATTAAGCTTAGTGAGGAAGGTTGTCAAAAGCCAAGACAGGCTGAAAACTAGGCCTCTTGCCCCAAACAGTTAGGCAAGTTGTGAATGCAAAGAAAAAGTTCTTGAAGGAAATTAAAAGTGCTACTCCAGTGAACACAAGAATGATAGGAAAGTGAAACAGCCTTATTGATGATATGAAGAAAGCTTTAGTGGTGTGGATAGAAGATTAAACCAACCACAACATTCCCTTAAGCCAAAGCCTAGTCCAGAGCAAGGCCCTAACTCTTTTCAATTCTGTGAAGGCTGAGAGAGGTGAAGAGCTGCAGAAGAAATGTTTGAAGCTAGCAGAGGCTGGTTCATGAGGTTTAAGGGAAGAAGCTGTCTCCAGAACATAAAAGTGCAAGGTGAAGCAGCAAGTGCTGATATAGAAGCTGCAGTAAATCATCCAGAAGATCTAGCTAAGATAATTAATGAAGGTGGCTACACTAAACAACAGATTTTCAATGTAGATGTAACAGTCATATTGGAAGAAGATGCCATCTAGGACTTTCATAGCTAAAAAGGAGAAGTCAATGCTTGGCTTCAAAACTTCATAGGACAGGCTGACTCCTGTTAGGGGCTAATGCAGCTGGTGACTTTAAATTGAAGCCAATGCTCATTTACCATTCTGAAAATCCAAGGGCCCTTAAGAATTATGCTAAATCTACTCTGCCTGTGCTCTATAAATGGAACAACAAAACCTGGATGACAGCACATCTGTTTACAAAATGGTTTACTGAATATTTTCAGCCCACTGTTGAGACGTACTACTTAGGAAAAAAGGTTCCTTTCAGAATATTACTGCTCAGGAATTCCCTGGTGGTCCAGTGGTTAGGGCTCCAAGCTCTCACTGCCAACAGCCCGGGTTCAGTCCTTGGTCAGGGAACTAAAATCCCACAAGCCGCACTGTGTGGCAAAAAAAAAAAAAGAAGAAAAGTACTGCTTATTGACATTGTACCTGGTCACCCACGAGCTCTCTGATGGAGATGTATTACAATGAAATTAATGTTGTTTTCATGCCTGCTAACACAACATCCATTCTGCAGTCCATGGATCAAGGAGTAATTTTGACTTTCAAGTCTTATTATTTAAGAAATACATTTTGTAAGGCTATAGTTGCCATAGAGAGTGATTCCTCTGATGAATCTGGACAAAGTCAGTTGAAATCATCTAGAAAGGATTAACCATTCTAGATGCCATTAAGAACATTTGTGATTCATGGGAAGAGGTAAAAATATCAATATTAACAGGAGTTTGGAAGAAGCTGACTCCAACCCTCATGGATGACTTTGAGGGGTTCAAGACTTCAGTGGAGAAAGTAACTGCAGATGTGGAGGAAATAACAAGAGAACTAGAATTAGAAGTGGGACTTGAAGATATGACGGAATTGCTGCAATCTCATGATAAAGCTTTAATGGATGAGGAGGTGCTTCTTGTGGATGAGCAAAGGAAGTGGTTTCTTGAGATGAAATCTACTCCTGGTGAAGATGCTGTGAAGATTGCTGACATGATAATAAAGAACTTAGAATGTTACATAAACTTAGTTGATAAAGCAGTGGCAGGACTTGAGAAGATTAACTCCAATCTTGAAAGACGTCCTACTGTGGGTAAAATATTATCAAACAGCATTGCATGCTTTGGAGAAATTTTTCATGAAAGGAAGAGTCCATCAATGCAGCAAATTCTTTGTTGTCTTATTTTAAGAAACTTCCACAGCCACCCCGACCTTCAGTAGCCACCACCCGGATCAGTCAGTAGCCACCAACATCAAAGCAAATCCTCTACCAGCAAAAATCTTACGACTTGCTGAAGGCTCAGATGGTGGTTAGCATTTTTTAGCAATAAAGTATTTTTTAAAATTTATTTATTTATTTATTTTTGGCTGTGTTGGGTCTTCGTTTCTGTGCGAGGGCTTTCTCTAGTTGCGGCAAGCGCGGGGCCCACTCTTCATCGCAGTGCGTGGGCCTCTCACTGTCGCGGCCTCTCCCGTTGCGGAGCACAGGCTCCAGACGCGCAGGCTCAGTAGTTGTGGCTCACAGGCTTAGTTGCTCCGCGGCATGTGGGATCTTCCCAGACCAGGGCTCGAACCCGTGTCCCCTGCATTGGCAGGCAGATTCCCAACCACTGGGCCACCAGGGAAGCCCAATAAAGTATTTTTAATTAAAGTATGCACATTGGTTTTTTTTTTAGACATAATGCTATTGCACACTTAACAGACTACAGTGTAGTGTAAACATAACTTTTATATGCACTGGAAATCAAAAAAAACTGTGTAACTCACTTTATTGCAACATTTGCTTTATTGCAGTGATCTGGAACCAAACCCACAATATCTCTGAGGTATGTCTGTACATTTGTTACAATTGATGAACCTATATTGACATATCATAATCACCCAAAATCCATAGTTTACATTATGTTTCACTCGTGGTGTTGTACATTCTATGGGTTTGAACAAATGTAAAATGACATGTACCCATCACTATGGTATCACACATAATATTTTCACTGCCCTAAAAAATCCAGTGTCTATTATTTATCCCAATTTGATAGAAAAAAATGTTGATACCCTGTAAGGCTGAGCAGCTTCCCTTAAGTCCCCTAGCAAGGGCTTCATCCCAAGTTTCCTGACCCCTTTCCTACTTTACCACATAAAAAGGCCATACTGAAAACCACAACACAATGAGCGGTAACACTAATGGGAGGAAGGCCAGAAGCCAAAGAGAACCACTCAGAAGGTTGACACATCAGTGATCATGTCTTTATCTTGGGGGATGTGAGAGTAATTTTGTCCCCATGCTTCTCTTTTATGGTGAAGGTGAGACTGCACATATCTAAACAGGAGATAAGAGACAGGAATGTATCTGATCAATGTGGATGGCTTTCTCTTCCCAAAGAAATGCCCAGCCTCCCAAAATCCTCAGGGCTCTGCAGAACTTGAGAAGGAAGTGAAAAGAAATGAGTCAAGTATAGCCAGTGAAAGCTGGAGGTGCACAGCAGGGACAAGATTGGCCAGACAAGTGGCATATAGGTATCTGACAGCATTTCCATAGCCAATTTATCTCACCAATTTGTTGGTATGCATACCTGATTGGAGAATGTGGGAATTATGAGGCAAGAGCTAATCTCCTGGGTAGGCATGATACAGTAGAAAGAAAATGATTTTTCACCATTTGTTTCCTAAGATGGGGAAAAAATGATTAGAGAAAAAATAACATTGGTTTGTTATAACAAATTCAAATACATAGAAGAATGTGAAAGTTCTCCTGTTAAGTCAGAACTGTTACCAGTTTATTATACATTTTTAGACTTTTAAAATGTATAATTGTATTTATAAATTTAAACATAGATGAATCAGATCATCCATATTCCAAATGTATGTGAAAATGTTAACTTTAATGTTATATGCATTTTACCAAAATAAAAATGTATATCTTGAACATCTTTTCATGCCAATCCATATTAGATCTTACCTCCTCTTTTACAAGGCTGGCCTGCATGTATGCTGTGGGGTGGATGTACCATGATTTATTTAATCAGTCCCCACTGACGGAGATTTATGTTGTTTGCTTTCTTTTCTTTTTCCCCCTCACTATTATAATGTTGCAACTATTATAACTACTATAATGTTATAATATTATATATATTTATTTATAACTATTATAATATCTTGGGGGGGGGAGTCTTTATACACTTGTCTATTTCTTCAGTTTAATACATTCCTAGAAGTAGAACTGCTGAGGGGGTCAGTGGGCATGCACACATTATGTTGCCAGTTTTCTTTCCAGAGAGGCTGTGATAATGTACATTCTCACCAAAGGGGTATGGGGGATACTCAGGTTTTGAAGTCAGAAGACCTGGATTATATGGTTGTAAGGCCAGCTGGCTGTATGACCTTTGGCAAGTTACCTTTCTTAATATCCCTTTATTTTCCAGGCCAGTGTTAGAATTAAATGAAATAATGTATGTATTGGGTTGGTTCATTTGGGTGTTTCATAAGTAAGATGTTATGGAATAACCCCAACGAACTTTTTGGCCAGCCCTATATAAACCACTTTGCAGAATGCCTGACACCTATAGCAAATGGTAGCTCTTTTTTGTTTTATGTTGTTCTCTCCTCATTTACTTGGTTTCCATCTAGTCTAAAGTATTCATCAGTCCCAATTTCCTTGGCCACCAAAGGGAGCTTGGGATACTAACTAACTTGAGATTTTCTAATCAGCAGCAAGAGGTATTGCCCCCTTACTGAGTCTGAATTTCCCAGGAAAGTTTTGAAGCCAATTTCCAGAGCTCTATCTTTAGTGACTAAATCACAAAGAGACAAGCTCTCCGCCTCTCAATGACCTTTCCTAGGATCTTAATCAGGCCATGCTTTACTTCCCAGGATGCTGCCGATCAGGCCATTTCAAAAGCTGGCCCTTCAGCTCTCCAAAACAGGACACTGCATTAAGCCCTGGAGGCTACAAAGAGCGCATGGAAAACAGATAGGAGACAGACCTTAAGACACCTGTACCCCGGGACACTGGGGAGTCCAGCTTAAATTCCCATCCCTATGTCCTTCCACAGTCTGGCCCAAAAGCAGGAGGGTTGGAACTGGATTATGGCTTCTTGGGGCTTTAAGTTCCAAAAGTATGGGATTAGGGTTGAAATTAACCAGGTCCCAGTGACAGAAGGTGCTCAGTGACAACTCTCCAAACTGCCAAAAGGGGGCAGTGTAGTGTTATGGTTAAGAGCATGGGCTTTGACTCCACACACCTGGGCTTGAAACAGGGCTTTGCCACGAATTAACTGTGTGACTTTGGGTCTCACTTGCCTTCTCTGAAGATTAAGGGTATACCTTCTTCATACTGTTGAAAGGATGAAATTAAATGTCTGTCTGGTGGCAGACACACAGTACTCATAAAAAGCAGGACACCAATCTGTAGGGTGTATATGATCGAATATGATAGTCATATATGACATGGCGTTACCAAATAAAAGAGACGAGAAGATTGACTCCATTTACTTATTCATTCATTTGTTCATTCAGCCTTTCATTCAACAGATATCTAGTGAATGTTTACTATATGTTAAGGAAACTTGTGAGGCACAGGAGACATAAAGGGAAATAAAAATAGATATGATCTCTGCCTTCATGAAACTTGGTCTTCATAAGGACCCATGTGAACAGAATAATCATACAAACATATGTAAAACTATAAATGTAAAAAGTGAAATAAGGAGAAGGCCATTGACCAAGTCTAGAGGTCAAGAGAAGCCCTCTGTGATGAAATTATAGCTGAGCTAAGATCTGAAGGGTGTGTAAGAGTAACCAAAAAAAAAGTAGAAGGTGCAGGAAAGGCATTTCAGGCAGAAGGAACATGAGCAAAGGTTCTAAATCAGAAGGGAGTCTAGGACATCACAGAAATGGAGGAAAAGCCAGTGAGGTTGGGCGCTCTCATGGGGTATGAGATCAGCTGGAGAGGAAGGCAGAAGCCAGACCACACAAGGCCTTGTAGGCCACGTTAAAGATTTGAGTCTTCATAGTAAGAACAAGGGGGAAGCTGTTAAGACGTAACGTGCTGTATTGGACATCCTTGCTACTTGGCAATGCTTTCCTCTGATATTTCCTTTCATGGGGATGAAAAGGATAGGGTTTTACACAATTCCTGCTGCAGCCATCCAGGAGAAAGGAGCAAAGAAGTACTCTGCAGCAGGTCTCTTCCCAAGACAGAATGAGTCCCTCTAGATCCTCACTGCCCAAGGAAGAACTAGACAGGAAGAATGTGAATGGGGCAACCAGGGCTGTGAGACTCATCAGAAATTCTATACTGGGTAAATGGGCTGTCACTACAAAGCTAATGTTTTTTGGCTGCTGCGTAGCCAGCCTCCAATTCTCAGCTTCCCTGCACTATCAGATGCTCCTTTGGCATTGGACATAATGACTATGGGACTAATAGCTATTAGGCTGGGTGGTGGCGGTGCAGCACTCCTGGGGGCAGGGGCAGGGCCCAGGGGTGGGTTCAGGTTGGCAGGAAGCAGCTCTCAAGCTCTGTGTGCCTTTCTGGTTAGCTGGCTCACGGTACCCGTGGTGCTTGCACTGTTTGCTTGGGGCATATACACACTTAGAAGTGCAAAGTCTTTCCAGTCTCTCCTGTGTGAGGAGAGACACTGAGAGTGAAGATACTGGGCAGCACAGGAATGCTAGAAGTCCCAGAAGGTAGAGGTCGTGTTCTAGCCCTCAGAAGTTTTTGAACTTCGTTGGAAAGAGAAAGGGCCTAAGAGTGCTGGAGCTGCCCATCCAACCCCTCCTCCTGCCTCTCCCGGCCCACAGTCGGGCTAAACAGGAAACCAGGCTTGGGTCCCTGCCAGGGCCCAGGCTGGGGCAGGAAGCTCAGGAAACAAGTGAGAAAGACCCTCCTCAGCACAGAAGAAGGCTGCTCAGAAATCCCTGGGAAGGTAAAATCAACCCAGCTCCTGCTGAACAATCTCCCAGGGGAGGAAGAGACTGGAACTGCCTCTACTCTCCAGCATGGCCAAGTGTGGCCCTCACAGGATTCACAGAGCTCAGACCTAGGAGCTTCATAAGGAAAGACAGTGCTGCCTCAGTGAGAACACACTCCAAGTAAGGACCCTCCCCTCAGAACCCAGGTCCACTGTGAAGTGGGTTGGGTACATGTGGTCTAAAGACATCCTAGGGCCATCTTGGGTTGATAAGGAAGGAAATGATGGAATAGGGTAAGGGCAGTGGTAGAAAAAGAGGACCTAAAAAGGAAAGGGCTAGCGATATCTGTAATACCTCTGGGGACAAAGGCAGAGGATTGACAGGGGTTCTCTGTTGTCCAAATGTGAAGAAAACTCCTGATGAAATAATGGAACTGAGTCACAGACAGAGAACAGACTTGTGGTCACCAAAGGGGAGGAGGGGTGGGGGAGGGATGGATTAGGAGTTTGGGATTAGCAGATGCAAACTATTTTATATAGAATGGATAAACAACAAGGTCCTACTGTATAGCACAGGGAACTATATTCAATATCGTGTAGTAAACCATAATGGAAAAGAATTTGAAAAAGTATATATATATATATATATGTATATAAACTGAATCACTTTGCTGTACAGCAGAAATTAAAACATTATAAATTAACTATACTTGAATAAAAATAAATTTAGAAAAAAAGAAAGAATGGACTGAGGCGATAGACATCAATGGCTGCTAAAAGCATTAGGTGAAAGGCTGATGGAAGGATCAGGCTAACTACACAACTAATCAATCTGAACAACACAAAAAGTAGGACAACCATGTGTCCTGTGCTTCCTGACATGATGCAATAGGAAATACAAAGCACCACCTTGGAAGGATCCTTCACAAAAAAGTTGAATCAAAATCTGATCAGACCTTGAGATTTAATTACCACTTTGCAGAAATACAGGAGATAGAGGACTATAGATGAAATAATTATTCAGAGTAATCCAGTGGGTGGGTACAGGTGAAACAGGATTAGCCCTAGGTTGATAGTTATTTAAGTTGAGTGGTTCATTTTACCTTTTTCTCTACTTTATATGTGTTTGAAATTTTCCATGACAAAATGTTTTAAAATTTTGAAGAAGGTCTGCAGACAGGAAACTGCCTCCTTCTCTAGCCCACAGACCTGTGGGAAGAGTAGTTGCAATGTGGACTTTTTCAAATGTTTCTTGAGCCCTGAGAGTTGGCCTTTGAGAGTGGAAACAGCAGCAGGACATCCTCCACTAGCCTCAGTAGTGGGGTTCTCCAGGAAGGACCACTCCATCAACAGGACTCTGCAGTAGCCATGGCTGGGACGGGCAGGGCCTCCTCCAGCCCAGGCCCACTCAATGGAACCCCCTCCAGGAATCAATGGGAGCACAGAGCACTTCCATCTCTAGCCCGGCCTGTTCAGGGCCCTGTCAAGGAGGCCAAGGACTCTTCTCATTTGGTGATAAGTAGAATAAACCATCTTCTCACCCTCTCCTGTAAGAGATCCCTTGGGAAGCACATGCAAAAAATGGAAATCACCAACCCCTTAATCACCATCAACTTTTAGATCAGAAATGAGACAGTAATTTGCAGTTCATTTTCATGTACATGATCTTCTTTATTTATAAAATACATAAATAAAATAAATAGTCTGAAAGATTAGGAGCCTGGCCAAAGGTCATAACAAAAGGGCTAGAGCTAGAATGTACCCAGCCGACTTCCTACCAAGGCTGTGCATAGCTTCTGCCCTGGGGCCCATGTCCTTCACTAGCTCTCCCTGATCTCTGCACCCCCCTCAAGGATACTCAGACCAATTCCCCTCACGGGAGTTCCCTTCCCTAAGACTACCTGGCTGCTGTAGCTCAGCCCCTGGCGAACGAAGGATCTGAAACATGAAGTTCCATCAGGAAGTTGATAAGGAAGCTGATAGATGAGCAAACCCTGGGGGCTGACTGGTTCCACTTGGTGCCAATATTTTCTACCATCCCCCAATTTGGTCTCTCCCTCCTTGACTCCATGTAATTTTCCCTCCTCTTCTCCAAACTACTTACTAGCCACCACCGCCTCCCTACATCATTATCCCCACTTGGCCTTTCTCTAAGCTTATGATCTCCTCTGAGCCAGGGCTGGAAGCAGCAGGCCCGCTGAGAGCAAAGAGGACTTTCTGGAAGCTGAAACCCTCAGGGACCCCCTCTGGGCTTTGCAGGAGGCCCAGTGGAGGCCCCTCTCACCAGCTGCTGCAATTTACATGCCAATGTGACTGCTGGCTTTCCCACCAGAAGTAGGCCTGCTCCTGGACAGAACAGCTTGTAGCATTTGGTTTTTGTGGTAAGGAGAACGTGAACCCCATGCCTGCCACACAAAGAACAGGACATCCAGGGTGGCACTCTTGCCTCCCTCTAAGCTCCAGATATATATATATTTTCATGTCCAGGAGGATGTGTGCAAGTCATCCAGTGGTGGAAGATCCAGGTAGGAGTTCTTCATCAGCAGAGCTAAGTTTTTTGCTCACTAAATATTACACATCACAACTCTATTAACAGCTTTTCCAGCCTCACAACAAAGTGGGCAGCACGATCATCAGCTGTGCTACCAACAGGAGAGCGGCTGGATTGGCTCTCCCATGTTCTCCTGCGTCTTTCTCTCCTGAAAGCTGACCTCATGGTGCAAAGGGAGAGGATGGAGAAAGACCAGTTTGTAAGGGACTCAGACTGCAAACTCAGCTGGGAGCCCCCATCCCACTTCTGGGAGCAAGGAGCAAGTCCCTCCTTGTCAGAGCACTCAAGCCCTTTCTCACCCTGTGGTCTGAGCTCAAACATCACTTTGTCATAGGAGACTTGCCTGACATCCCCAATCTAACATGGGAGGCTTTATTATTCTCTCTCATGTCTTCTCTGTCACTTGTCATAGTTTGTCATTGTAATTTTGTTTGTGCACTTTATTTGTTTAGTATCTTTCTTTCCCACTGGATTGCCAGTTCATAAAGGCAGGGACCATGTTTGCTTTATTTATCATATTATTCCTTGTGTCTGGTATAGTGTCTTGCATATATCAGATGCTCAAAAGATATTTTTTGAGTAATAAATGAGTGCCCCAATCCATGTATCCCCCTGACTCTCCCACAATTCCCCACGTGTACCTTCTACTCTGCTAACGAACTCCCACCTAGTCATCCCCCTATGGGTCTCTCCTGCTCCCCTCCTTAGAATCACCTCCTCCCCACTCTTTTACTCATTTTTAAAGGATGCAGCTGTAGTCTTCTATAGTTCTGTTTCATGAGAGCAAGTTTCTTCTTTGTCAGACTGTGAGCTTTGGGAAAAGAAGCTATCTGCCAAGGAGTTAAAAGAGGAGTTGGGGTGATGAGACTTACAACACAACACATCAAAGTGGACACTCCAAATCAGGATATCATATGTATCAAGTTATATGCCACAGGTTATAGAGGCTTTGGGGCTTGGTTGAGAACTCACTAGAATAGTCAGAGAAGGCTTCCTGGAGAAGGGGAGTTTATATGGACCTTTGAAGAATGGGTAGGAGTGGAATAGGCAGAGAAGAAGAGGGGAGAGAATATTTAAGAGGAGGCCTCAAGATGCCAATAGGTGAGAAGAGGTGAAGGGCCTGGCCGGACCTATCAGGAAGAAAGTTGGCATGAATGGTAGAACGTATGGCCACCTGTAAGGGCAAAAACCTAGTGTAGATGCCTCAAAAGCCAGTGGAGAAATTTAAGTTGATGCAGAAGAACTGAAATTAAGTCCCAGATTGTGAGGGAAATATCATGGGCTTGGGAATCAGGATACCTGGGTTCTAGTCTAGGCCATGCCAACTTCCAGCTGGGCAATGGCCAAGCCTATTTATCTTTGTGGAATTCTGCTTGCATATCTGTAAAATAGGCAAAAATTATTTTCCCAATCTATTGCACAAGGTGGAATTCAGGTGCTTTGGAAACATCTTTGCATCTACCTTAGAAAGAAATTTAAGGTAAGGATAAGACAAGTGCATCCATAAACTTCACACAGAGACAATGTATTAAGGCCACAGGACAGGTAGAATGGAGAGTTCACACCTTATTGAAGGAAAAGAAAGGATGCATGAAGAATGGGGCATTTTTGTGATTGGCCTTGAAAAATAGGAAAGATTAGCAAACACATACTTACAGAAAACTAGGAAAGTGCTGCTCATACTAAGTTCCACAATGAATTTTTGGGGGCATGTTTATATTGCACATACATAACAGAGCCATGTTCATTGCTAGAATGTTGTTCCTAGCTCCTGCTTTACAAAGACTGTGGCATTTTGCAAAGAGCAATGTGTCTTCTAGGTGCCTGGCCTTTGGCCCAGTTTAGTAACTGCTACCACAGGAAACGAGAGGCAATGGAGTCCAAAGATAGAAGCATGTCCACACTCCCACCTAACTGCCCTGGTTCCTCCCTGTGAAGCCACAGATAATATGAAGTCTAACCATCTTTCCTTTCTTAATTCCAGTCCTTTAGGCATTTGAAAACCTTAAAATGCTTTTTCTAAGACTGCTGTTGTTTTTATTTTGTTTTGTTTTGTTTTTGCAGGCTGAACAGCCTCAGCTCTTCCAACTATTCTCACAGGACATGGTTTTGACCCTTTCATCATTCTAGTCCCTCCATCTTTTGAATAATGACATCAGCACAAAATGCAGGAGTTTAGATGGCACTGACCAGTGCAGAGTAGGACTATCACCTCCTAGGACCTGAACTCCAAATTTCTATTAACGTAGCCTAATAGCACATTAGCTTGTCTGGTGGCTGTGTCACATAGTAGACTTCCATTAAGCATCTGTCCACATAAGCACTAGCTCTCTTTGAAGGTCTGCCCTAGTCTACCCAGTCACACAGCCTTAGCCTGATTCCTATTTAAATTCCACATTGCTGAATTCAGCCAGCTACATCTCTGAGAATAAGTCACATTACACACATGTGGTAGAGTTTCCACTAAATATGAAACCACCACCTCACTAGCCCCAGTGGACTCTTACCTGTATTAGCTGCCAGCCTAGACCAAGATGTCACTCCAGGTTCTTGCTTTGATTCTACATTGCTAAGGCAAAGGGCTATCCTATTTCATATGTGTCCTGAGTTCAATATAACAATATGTACAGCTACTAAATATGATCATGAAACCTCGACTGATGATAATGGATGTACAATATCAATATATTGGATAGTGGCAGCCCCACCATAATCTGTACTGGTCAGATCACATGGAGAGGGCTGTGTCTACTTCCAGGGGTGAAAAACTCAAAAGTACCCACTAGAGCAGCCAGGATGACTAGGGATTTGGAAACCAGACTCCAGGAAAATGGTGGAAGGAAAAAGCAAAGCGTTTAGCCTGGGAAAAAGAGTGCTAAGGCTATATAGCCCACAGTAGGGCCTTTTCCTCACCAGGAACTGCTGGCTTAAGGATCTCCTCTTGTAGCCTACTCCTTCTTCTTGCTCCTTTAGCCAAGGGCTTATAGTTTCATCTTAAGCATGGCCAACACCTTATGAAATATTTATGAGATCTCTTACTGAATCTGCCTCTTTTCCCCTCTTATCTGCTCAGCAGAGTCAAGGTTCTTCCCTCTTACATGGCCTGTTTCCAAAGGATTATTTACTTTATATCACGTCAATACTTCAAAAACCCACGCTGAAAATCAGGGGAGGAAAGTTCAGTTTTCTCCATTCATTTCTTAAAGAACTATATCCTAAGACTCCAAACCTCAGTGAAACAGATTGCTAAGCTGGCTAACATCTCCAAGAGACTTCTTTTCCTGTGTTCTTTGCCTAGGATAACTATGATAATTCAGGGCTGCAAGGATGGCAAGCAGAAGCCTAGAACTGATGTTTCCCCCTCTGAAGACTATGGCAGATATGGAAACTCAACCATGTCACTGTTTCTCATTGAACCAGGACACAGCCTCAGGATCTACCTTAACATATGCTCCAGGCAGCCATTACCAATCAATGGGCATTGGCATCAGGGGTGAATAGAACTGAGGCATGAAGCAGCCAAACCAGGATTAAAAGTAAAATACAAAATGGGTAAAGTGTACAGTATATGAATTACATCTCAATGAAGCTGTCAAAAAAAAAAAAAGAAAAGAAAAGTTAATGGTGAAAATGCTGATTTCACCAAAGCAGTGTTTAGTAGAGGGACTTGGGAAGTAAACCCCCCTCAGCATTGTCTTGAGAAAAATGAAGCACCTGACCTTGTTTGGTCAGAAGCAAAAATATTTGCTTCTGCACCTGCCAAAGTTCACTAAGAACTTCCTACTGATGGAAACAAGTTCAGACCCTGACACAAAGCAGCAACATCCCATTAGAAACTAGCATAGGGCAAAATGACGTGGGTTATAAAATAGGCTCAAAAGAGCTGGGAAGAATAGAAATGTAGACCCGATCAGAAGAGAGACTAATTTCTAAGTCAGGGTTTCCCAAAGAGTATTCCATGCAACACAATGGTTCTGTAAGACGTTAACAGATGTAACATGAAAAAAGGTTCCATAGTTCTGTAAGTTTGAGAAACACTGGATTAAACAAAGCTGGAAAGATTTCTTTATTGCAGGGCTTCTCAGAGTCTTTAAAATGCTAGTAAACATTGTGATAGGATGGAGTTATAGGGTTTCCCAAAGGAATTTGTCTATAGGTACTTTCTTCCCCCCATAAAGTATCTCAAAGGACCAATATTCCTAAGAATATACTATCGGAAATGCTGGTCTGAGCCATGCTTTACTGAGAGCTTCACTAATTCCTCTAAAAGGATAGGGCTTCCCTGGTGGTGCAGTGGTTGAGAGTCCGCCGGCCGATGCAGGGGACATGGGTTCGTGCCCGCGCGGCCGGAGCCTGTGCTCTGCAACAGGAGAGGCCACAACAGTGAGAGGCGCGCGTACCACAAAAAAAAAAAAAAAAAAAAAAAGGATAAAATTGGGAATTAATATGGGAACTATAAATCATTTATAGCTTGTACATAATTATGTTTAAGTTAACTACATAGTAAAATATATATGGTTCTCACTCCATAGTTTGGGTGCAGTTAATTCGCTAAAACTTAGTTAAAGTACCCCTTCAGGTATTGTTATAAATAGATAGATGGGGTGGACTTTGGTTATGACAGCCAAGAGTCTGGTGATGAAAACAGGCAAAACCAGGACAGGAACCACAGTAGCTGGGCTCATTTCTGCCTGGGTGTGGCTTCTTGTCATCCTTAATACTTCCCAGGGCTAGAATGGTGATTCAGAGAACATTATTTATGGCCATTAGTCCCCCTTACTTGTGTACACACTCACATACATCATCATCATCACAGAAACTTAAAATTCACCCTCAAGAAACACAACCATCTTGATCCTCAGTTTGACATCTCTGAATAACAACAACAAATTCAAGTACATATTTGCTTGAACTGGCTCCTAAGAATGTAAAATCTAGAGGGATCTCCTACTAGCCCCCATCTACCCGTTCCCCAGCCCAGACCCTCTGGGCCTTCTTCCTAGACAACCTCCCCACTCCCTAGAGCCCAGGAGTTCTCTCGGCTGCCCCACAGCGAGGCCGATGGGTCATGTGCCAATTTCTGAACTCCAGAGCGGAGCCAGATCCAAAGCTGGCTCCAGCTCTGCCCCCTTCCTGCCTTCCTTTCTCCGCCCAGACGGCCAGATTCCCACCAGAGTCTCCTAAGGAAACAATGACTTGCGAGCCTGCTGAGCCACGCCTCTTGTTTCCTTCCACCAGGACCTCTGGGTAGCTGCCCTGAGCCTGATTCTCCACTTCCTGCCTCCTCTGGGGCTCCGTGCACCAGTTCTCCCAGGGTCTGCTGGAAAGCATGAAGCGGCTAAGCCAGGAAGCTGAGTCTCCCATGTCCCCTTTCCAGACACAAGGCTCCATCTGCCCTCACAAGGAGGGTGGAGGGTCCCTGAAGCTAATCAGGTTCAAGTGAGAAAGCCTCTATTTTCCATCTCTGTGCACTCTAAGCTATAGTCAGTCAAGGGCAGCAGGCAGTTGGGGGTTGGAAATGACTCAGCTTGACTCCCAGGAGACATGGAGTCAGGTAGCCTCCTGGTACCATGTGCCTCCCTGCAGAGGCTACACTTGGGGCATCTGAGAAGCCAAGTCACCCCTGAGCAATCTCAACCCAGAAGCCTGCTCCCTTGGCACACCTTGTCTGGAAGATAGCAGCCTGGGTGCTGTTTCTACATCAAGTGCAGCTTTCCAGGCTGGTCTCAGAGAAGGGAGGTACATGTCCTTTTCCATTCTGACTCTTGCAAGTGAAGCAGTAACTCATATATCCATTCTAGAAGAAATCAGTGAAAGGGCCCAGCTCAACCAATCAGCCAGAAAACCATAGGTTTGACCAGAATGATGGTAAAAGCAAGGCCAGAAACTGCAACAGAAACACTCTCCCAGCCAACAAAGGATTTTATTTTTCCTTTATCAAAGTGCTGCGGGGGTGGGGGGGACAACCTACCATGGCTCCTCACTGCCACCAATTCACTTGCATTCATCAAAGCAGGTTACAGAGGAAAAGTATTCACTGGCAGATGAGCTCCCTTAGCATCCTTTTGAGACTGTGGGGCTAGTGTCACTCTACTCTTTGGTTTTTCAATAACCCCAAGATTGCGGCTTCAGAAGCAGAGCAAAGGAAAACAGCAGCCTTCTCCCATATAAGCAGTCCCTGAAGCCAAGAGGTATATAGACCCCCTCAAATTTCCTGGGGTGGTGATGGTACCTCTTGCCATCCAGATATACATGCCAGAAACCTGGGAGTCATTCTGGACTCCCTACCTCTCCACCCCACCTCCAAACAGGTACCACATCCTGCCTATTCCACTTTATTAGTCTCTGTACACATGTCCCCTCTCTCTTTCTGCTTTAGTGTAGGCCTTTGTCATCTCTTGCCTAGATTATTATTATACCCACCTTCATATTAGTTTTCCAACCTCCAATCTCACCTTTTCCAATCTCTCAACCACTCCTGGAATGATAGTCCTAAACTCAAATTTGATCATGTTATTTCCTTAACTGTAACTCTTTATTCATTCAAATGTACCCTTTCGATTCTGCCTCTATGCCCTTTGCCTGGACCTCTTGTCCTCACCTCCTCTTATTGGTCTGCCAAGTTTCTAGTCCTCTTCTAAGAGCCAGCTCAGCAATGTCTCCTCTGTGAAGCCTTCCCTGACTACTTGATGAAAGGCCTTACTGTTTTCCTTTGGCGCTGCTGGGCCTGGTTCTTACTTCTTACAATGCTCATCACCCTGTCTTGACTGTGTATATCCATCCCTGGAGCAAGGGGCTGTGTTATCGAGCTCAGCACAACAGTTAGCAGAAAGTAGGTTCTTAGTGTTTGTTGACTGAGGAGATGAGCAATAAAGGAGGAGGTGGAGGCCTGAGCAAACCTGATCCTCACTTTGCAATATAGGAAGAGAGAGAAGGGTGTGCCTCTTCCTAGAACCTGAGAAATGCTACTGGGTCATGAGTTACATGGACCATTAGGAGAATCCACCCTTAAAATGAAGAGTCATTTTACTACAAGGAGATGACTGAAGGCTCCCAGACCACAGAATACATGTAGGTCAATTTTCCATAGTGGCTTCTTTTTTTTTTTTTTTTGGTGGTACGCGGGCCTTTTTTTTTTTTTTTTTTTTTTTTTTTGGTGGTACGCGGGCCTCTCACGGTTGTGGCCTCTCCCATTGCGGAGCACAGGCTCCGGACGCAGAGGCTCAGCGGCCATGGCTCACGGGCCCAGCCGCTCTGCGGCATGTGGGATCTTCCCAGACCGGGGCACGAACCCGTGTCCCCTACATCGGCAGGCGGACTCTCAACCACTGCGCCACCAGGGAAGCCCCCATAGTGGCTTCTTGCTAGCTTTACAATGTTTCCTCTGCCACTTTCAGGAGCCGCTATGACCCACTCACTAAATTAATGTCCTGACCATCCCCATCCCTGAGTGCAAGGAGTCAGGAGGAGTCTGAAATTCCTTTCCAAGCTCACGTGGTCAAAGGGTCAGAACCTCAGCTTTCCTCATCTTCTCCCAAGCAAGGTGCCACTCTTTCCTAGGAATGCCCTACAGTGATCACCACTCTTTCCTAACATGTATCTAAAACCTTCCTGTAGCCATTTGAGCCCATCTTTCTCCTGGCCACCCCATGAAGAGATCTCACTTATCTTTATCTGTAAAGTACCTGGAACTGAGCATATGCTCGTGAACTATACAACTGAGTTAACAGATAACCTGGGTTTCAGTGAGGCCAGACTAGTATTTCTCTCAAGAGCACAGGGACCCCGTCTGGTGCCGTATGCTTCCCCCCGCACCCCACCAAATCTCTTCCTCTCCATTACAGCCAAAGAGAAGACATAGACTGTGAGGCTGTACCAACCAGCCCAGCAGACAGACAGTAGGGCCAGAGAGCCTATCCCTGCTGCTCATACAAACAACAGCCCAAATTCAACACAATTGCTCAACAGAGAGCCTTGGACAGCTGGGAGCTTCCCTAGATCAGTAAGGTGTGTGGCTTGGCCATAGAACTGACATACAAGGTGTGCCTATCCCTGTCTTTGCGAAAATCTGTGCTCAGAAACACTCAGGATTGTCTAGGCGATACACACGGGAGGAGTGGAACCCAGGGACCAGGTCTCCCAGAGGAGCTCTCATTCCTTTCATAAGGAGACAGAAAGAGACCTTGGGGAGCTCTCAGGGATAGGCCCAGGCCTGGTTCAGCGGCTGCGATGCAGCCAGGCCAATTAAATAATTGGTGTGATGTGGAAAGTAGGGAGGCAACTCCCTTCAGGCAAACTCCCACCCCAGACAGGAGGCTCCGTGCAGCTGTGGCAACAGCAGCAGCAACAACAGAGCAGGGATCTCTTCCTCTTCCTCCCACTAGCTGAGAACTAATGCTTAAATTAGCACCTTGGAAACACCCAGATCTGCTGGCTGCACCTTCTCTCCTAGCTCCTGCCGCTCCCCTAGGCCTCCTTTTCAAGTGCAAGTTTCCCTTTCAAGTAAATTTAAAAAAGATGTTTTCCACCTAGAGTTCATCTCTCCACGTAAGGAATGGCCTCTGGATTCTTCCAACCACTATGGGTGGGAGAGCGTTATTTGATGATCAAGCCCATGTGACAGGCCACTGTCGGTACAGCTTGGTCCAGAAAGGGGCAATGATACCAACACAAGCATTGCCTTGTTTCCCTTAGGGCTTAAGGAGACAGCCCCGCCTCTGCCCTCAAAGGGACTCACACTGAGGGAGTGAGCAAGAACAATAACTTCTGCTGTACTGTGAGCTCCAGGAGGCAGGGCTATGTCTGTGTCTATGTTGCTAACCACTGTGTCCCCAATACCTAGTACAGTACCTGGAACAGAGCTGGTGCTCAATAAATATTTGGTGAATGAATTTGCTGAATCAGTGATATCAGGTCACCATGATATTCTTTGGAAGAGTGAGGAGCTATTGTTTAAACTTTAAAGAAATAGTTTGTCTTCATTTCATAACTGGGAAATTGAGTCCAGAGAAGAGAGATTTCCTAGAGGTCTTAATAAATAATGGCAAAAAACGAAATAGCTCACAGCTGAGTCTGAGACCCTGGTTTTTAAGGTCTACCCAAACACCCCTAAAGGGCCACTTTGCCCTTCTCTTCTGCAGTATGCCACCTTGATTCCTTATGCCCCGAAATGAAGACCCTTGGGGAAACTCCACACAAGATTCTGCTGGTCTCAATAATACAAAGAGCATTTAAGGAGTTCTGGGGATCCTCGAGACTTTGACCTGGGAACAGTGGTGGAGAGGCAGAGATCTGCAGGGCAATGGCTATGACCCCCAAATGGGGGATGACTGTATTGCTACTTCCATAAGGCTCTCATTCAACCTCAACAAAGTATCCTCTTGCAGAGAAGGGCTCCTTTAGCCTTCAAGAAAGGGGTCTGAAGGCGGTCACAGCTTTTCTGATAAGTGCCTCCTTGCTGTAAGCACTTCTACTTCAGAGCCACACAGATCAGAAGCAGCCCAGGAATCTTCTGAGGACACTACTCACTCAAACCATCGTTGAAAACTTCAGGCAAAAACAGAGGCATCAGGGACAACTGAGAGAACCTGGTGACCCCTTCCTTCTCCCCTCTCCATGGACAGCTATTGCCTCCCTCCTTAGGAACCCCAGATGGGAGGCAAGAACAAACTCATTGCTTTCTTCTCATTCACTTGGACCTTCTCCTCCTTCATCTGCCCTCCCTTTTGATTCTTGATTAGATATGTACAGCTGGAAGGGCAATCTAGTCTGACAGCCCAGGTTGGCTGGAAAGATAATTCAGAAAGGAGTGTTCTCTTAGCCCAGCCCAAAGTTCTTCAAGTTCATGGGACAGACTTCTCAACCAGGATTTTCCGGCCCTCAAATAACCCAATGATGGCATCAGGCTAGGAAAAAAGTCCAGCAGCATCTCTCTCCCCAGTTTAATATTACACCTCTGTAGACCTTCTCTGTTTGGGCTTCTAGAACTAAGTAGTCACAAAAGGGGAAAAAAGACACTTATCTCTGGCTAGGTGGCCTCTAATGATTTTCTCTACCATCCCCCAAAAGGTGTGGCTTAGAGTTGGTCATGGGTCCCTGCCAAGGTCTGTCTTGGCTGCTGTAATGGATAGATTACTTGCTCAGAAAGCCACAAAGCACATCTGTCAGCCAGGGGCGGGGGTCCCAAGGGTAGAACCTGTTCCTCACCTCCGCCTAACACAGAGGGAAGAGGGTTAGGGAACCCCAGAGCTTCAAGACCTGGAGAGCTCTGCTCAGCTCTAGCTGAGCTCATAGAATAGGGCATCCACACCTTCAGGTTCCTGGCCTGCCTTGCCTCCTTCCAGCTCCCACCTGGGCTCCAAGGGGGAAAGGAGAAGGAAAAGCAAAGCGAACAGAGCCGGGCACTCCCTCCCTTCTCCCTTTCCTTCTCCCAGTTGGAAAGACGCCGCCGCTAGGCCTCGGCGTCTCTCGCCCGGCGGATGTACAAGCCAGTCAGGTAGACGCCCCGGGACGGTGGCCAATGGGTATGGTCTCCCCTAGGCCGGCCTCCGTGCATCGCCCTCCCCCTTCCATCCCCTCCGCGCCGGCAGCGATGACATCATTCTTCCCTGACTCCGGGACCGCGGACCGGCGGCAGGATCGGCGCCCAGCAAGGACTCCAAGCACGTAGGCCTAGGATGCTGGGGGCTCTTCCGAACCGGTGGGCACAGGCGGCTCCAGTGCGGCCCCGCCCCCTCTCCTGCCGGTTCCCCAGCTCTCTCATGTGCGCTCGGGATTCTCCATCTCGCCACCAAGCTCTTTCCTTCCCGGCTCCAGCACCCCCAGCCTAGATTGACTGCACTCTCTTCCGGAGAAGAACGGAATCACGGGTCCTGCATGGATCCCCTGTCCCCACTCGTCCTCTGCCCAGGCCCTGCGTTCCCATCCATAGCCAGTGAACTGGCGGGGAGGCCCCTCCTCCTCTACAAACCTATTCCCGTCCCTCAGACAGACTGCTCCTGGCCCCCTCCCCCGCTCTGAGCATCACAGGCCTCTAGGTCTAAACGCCTCCCTACCTCTCATCCCAGCCCCCTGGGCCTGCCACCGGCGGTGTCCCAAGACAGCTCCCTTCCTTTCCCCGCTATGGGCCTCCCTCCACTAACGGTGTGCACCATTGTGCCCCCGCTCGGTTCCATCCGACGGCGCTCCCCGTAACTCCCTTGGCCTGCCTCCGCTGGCAGTGTTCTCCGCCCTTACAGGCCCCTTTGCTGTTATCCCACGTATCCTCCCACGGTTTTCTAGTCCTGCAAGTCCCCCTCCCCCGGCGATGCGTTTTCACGGCTCTACTCCATCCGAGGCGCCCCCTCCGCACAGTCCCCAAGGCTTGACTCCCTCCCTCCCCCTCAGGTAGCGTCCCCTCCCGGCCCTGGCCTGCCCGCCGCCCGCCCCCTCACCAGCGGCTGCATCTCCGAGTGCGCGGTGGGCACCTGGAACCGGTCGATCTCCTCCATCATGGTGCCGGTGGGCTAGGGGGCCGGGGGTCGGGCGCGGCCAGGGACGCCGACGGGACCGCGCGGGGCGGCGGCCCCAGGAGCCGGGTCGGTGGTGCAGACTAGGCCGCCCCGGACCAGTCGGGCAGATGGAGGGTGGGCACGAGGCGGGAGGTTTGCAGGCGGGCTGAGGCCGGCGTGGCTCCGTCAGCTTGCCTAGCGCTACAGCGACCGTGGCCCTGCAGAGCCGCAGGTCTTGCCTCGCCTCCACCTCCGCCGCCGCCTCCTGTCAGCAGCTCAGCCACTGCCGTGACTCTGCAACTCCACTTCCGGGTCCGGGACACCGCCTGATCCTGCATTATTCATGAGGAGGCGGTGTCTGGGCTCACTAGCCCCTCCCACATGCGGGAGTTCCGAAAGGCGCGGCAGCAGTTCTTCTGGCCTTAGGGGGCGGGGCTTAGTGGAGCTGGTGGTTCCCCGCGCGCCCAGCCCAGCCTTCCCCTCGAGCAGGGAGGGGGTATCAGAGGCGCCTGCGCCTTGGCTGCAGGTTAGTTGCTGGGTAACCGCGTCCGGGAGGAGCCGATTCCATTCTGCGAGGGCGCGGGGACCCACAACGTCGGGTGTCCCCAAAGAGCCCCTGAGACTGGGAATTGAAGTGAAAGAGAATCCAGATTTCCCGTGCATGATTGAGGGGACGGACAAACTTCTTGTCCTCAGGCGGGGGAGCGTTTTGTAGGCGCTCCAAGTGTTGAGGTGCTTCCTGCTTCTTCGAAGATGCCCCACAAACCACCGCCTCGTAGGCAGGTAACACCTCGACCTGCTCTATTCCGACGACCTCTGACCTTCGCTGCCAATGACCACTGATCATACCTCTGCTACTGACCCTTCATCTTCCTTTCCCTGTTGACTTCTGTCCCCCTGTGATTCCTGGCCTGTGTTCCCAGGGACCTCTGACCCTGTCCTGCTCTCTCCCACTAATCGTAGCCTCCTCTCCCACATTGCCCCCGACCCACTGTTTCCTACCACTCTTTCACCTGTCCTCCTCTCACCGTTCCATTCCCTCACTCCACAGACCCAGCCTGACGGGCCCATCCTCCTTAAACCCCCATTCCCACTCCTACCAATATGTTCCTCATCGTCCTCACAGTCTTGTCGCAAATAAGTAATTTCTCCTGCCCTTTGCTGAGTGCCCAGTGCTGGGCTTGGTGGAGACACTGGCCTTTGGGAACTCACAGGAGAGTGCAGGAGAACTGTACCGGAGACACAGAACAGATTGTGTGTGGGAGTATGGTTCAGATCTTCTGTGTCGGGAGACTTGTGAGGAGAGAGAGTTCAGGCAAAGGAGAAGAGGGCAGAGACCCCTTTCCCTTCCCCTTTCACACACTCCTCACTCCAAACTGGCCCCTCCAAACTGTCCTCGTTGCCACCTGGACAGATGTCATCCCTTCTCACAGGAAACCCAAGAGTCACCCCTCTTAACCCACCCAGCTTCACCCTGGAAGGAGAGGTAAGGCCCAGCTTCTCGAGGAGCTCTCTGTGGTGAAGCCACTCAGTCCTTCAAGAATCACTTTTTCCAAACCGTTTATGAATTATCATCTTGGGACTAATATGTAGTTTCTTGCTTTGTGAGGCAGGGCTTCTACTTACTTATTCTTAAATAAGCACCATCTCAGGCCTAGGTATTTTGAGGTTTGGAGACCAAATCTGTGTACATGCTGTTTGTGACTTTACATATTTGGATCTGGCCTCCTCCGTATTATTAGCCTTTGCTCCTTTGCTTCTTTCACCTGGACTTCCATAGCAGGTGCACCCATCATTCTTAGATCGCTGCAACCATGGGGAAGCTGCTATTCCCGTATGGTCTTGCCCTAGTTTTATGTCGGGGTTGAACTGTGTTTTGAAGCTCATGTACTGGGCTTGGGGCTACCGACTTTTAATTTA
The DNA here is from genome assembly GCF_002837175.3 of Physeter macrocephalus. NCBI lineage: Eukaryota > Metazoa > Chordata > Mammalia > Artiodactyla > Physeteridae > Physeter > Physeter macrocephalus. The sequence goes on from NC_041222.1 coordinate 74,602,726, forward strand.
CACGCAGTTTGTTTTAAATTCAGCATTACTGAGGTCTGGTTTACATACCATGAAATGGACCATTTTAGTTGTACATGTTGACAGGTTTCGACAAGTTTATATACCACCACAATCAAGATATAGGACGCTTCCTCTACCCCTAAAAGTTTCCTTGCACCTCGTTCTAGTCCATTCTCCCCAAGCTCCCAGCCCCAGGTAACCACTGATCTGCTTTCTGTCACTCCAGATTAGATTTTTCTAGCAGTTTGAACAAGCTTGAGAATCAGTTTCTCCAGCCCATTAGGGGAGACATTAGAGGCTAGGTAAACTGAAAGCAGAGAGAGGTGACAGCAGACAGGAGACAGAATCCCAGGTCAACTGGCCTTGCACACATCAGCACTGCCCCTTGGAGGGAAAGGTTGTTTTAGAACAGGGTCAATATTGGTGTGTAGAGTGTGAGCACAAGCTGGGTTGTGCTGGGTTGTATTCATCACCCTCTTGTCTCATTGAGGCCCAGTCTGTGTCAGTGGTGAGCTGGGTGTGGGACTGCCTTGAGAGTCTTGAGAAGTCCCTGTCATCTGGGAACTCAGTCCAGTTGGGGAGACAGAACACAGGCATATAAAGATAAGGGAGAATGGGATCCCTGGGGCTGAGAGGGAGAGAGACATGCAGGTTGGAGCAGCATAAAAGCTTCAGGGAGGGGGCAGCTATGACTTGGATGCCCGCAGTGGAGAGGGAAGGTCAGGATTGGGTTGGTTAGGGGGTAGAGAAGAGTTTAAACTCCATTGTTTGTATCGCTGATCAAACCTTTTATTGGCTCCCTCTTGCTCTCAGAATAAAGTGCCAAAAGTCCAACTTGCTCAGTATGGCCTACAAGGCCTTGCCAGGTCTAGCCTTTGCTACCTACCCTACTTCAGATCTCATCGTTGCTCTGTGACGATTCCACAGTCCCAGCACACCCTGAACTGCCCTCACTTCCTGGAAAGTGATATCCCCACTGTCTTTCTCCTCTAGGCCTTTGAAATTGCTGTTTCCGCTGCCTGCCTGGTACAGTCTTTTCAGTCTGCTGTCACCTGCTCCATGCCACCCTGCCCCAAATCTCTCCTTCATCTCCTGTTCATACATCACATCTCAGTTTGCCCATCATATTCTCCTATAAGGGATTAAGTCGCCTTTCCGGAGGCAGGATAGGGCGATATCCCCAATAGACTATAAACTCTGATGGCAAGGATGGTCTGTCTCATTCATTGCTGATGCCCCTGAACCTAGCACAATGCCTGGAATATATTAAATTCTGAAAATAAGTTGAATATGAATTCTGAATGCTTCCAATTGTTCTTTGGAAATTTTGATCTGAGTGAGTTTGAAGGATAGAAAGGGTTGAGCCTGGAATGAGGAGATTGGTGGGGAGTGATAACAAGGAAATGTCACTGTAGAAGCATACTTTTCTGGGTTTATGTTTATATCTGCTTTGGTAGCAGGGCTATGAATGGTTCACATTTGAACCACATGTACCCATGCCTTAAGAGCTGGGTGTTGGAAATTAAGAGGACAAAAATTCTGATGATATAAATATTCTCATTTGACAATTATTTATTGAGCATCTACTATATGCCAGGTACTGTGCTAGGTATTGGTGATATAGCAACAAAACAAACACAAATCCCTGCTCTCATGGAGCTTATCTTTTAGTTGGAGATAAATTGTCAATAAACAAATAAGTAAAATATATAGTTTATAAGGTGGTGATAGGTGTCAAAAAGAAGAATAAAGCAGGGAAATGGACTAGGAAGTTCAGGGAACCAGAAGATTATGATTTAAACATAGCGGTCAGGGGAGGCCTCATGGAGGTGACATTTGAGAAAGATCTGAAGGAAGTGAAGGAATTAGCTATGTGCGATCTGGGGGGGAGGCATTCCAGACACAGAACATAGCCAGTATAAAGTTCCTGAGATGAGAGCTTGCTTACACATGTTCTGGATCAGCAAGGAAGGGAGGAGGAAAATGGCAGGAAATAAGGTCAGAGACATGTATCCCTCTACTCCAGAGGGTTAATCAAATAATCATGGCATATTAAATTGATCATGATGAAGCTCCATGAATCATAATTTGTAATTAAAATTCATGAATGTCAGGCACCATAAACCATGACCAGCTCAAAATATCACTGCTAATATCCCAATAAAAAAGTGTCCTTCCTGAAAATTTCAAGAATTCCAACTGGCTGCATGTGTATATGCAAGAGGAGCTTTGCATCATTGCCAAACATTGCCTGGCAGGCAGACTTCTTAGTAGAGGACTGAATTAGAGTCTTCTGTGAACTCCAGTTAAAGGCTAATTTTAGTTTATGACTAACAAGTTTTAGTACTCCTTTATAACTCAGTTACCATAAAAAAAAAAAAATCAAAGTCTGGCATTTTGCTTCAGTTGCCTGTAGGAGCCAAAGAAAAGACTTGCATTTTTGGATCATTTTGTGATCTCTTCAGAAGCCCTTCTGGGACAATACTTTTAGAAATATTGATCTTGATGAGGTGTGACTAGGGTAGGGGTAAGTGGGCGGGAGTCAGTGCAAGGCCAGGAGAGAGTCTTAGATGACCCAGAGATTTTGAGTCTGATGACTGACTGGTCCTGGGGCCCACAGAAGGAAGGACAGGAGGAGGTGAGCAGAATCTCAGGGAAGTTGATACTTTGTCCAAAGTAAGATCCCTGCTCTTGTGACCCTTCCCCCTCGTGTCATCCTCACTCCCTCACATCCTTCCTTCCTCATCCTCTTACCTTTTTTAAGCCCTAGATATGATCCTGTGCCCCTTTACTTCCTAAATCTCTCAAATCAGACCACTTTTTTCCTATTCACTGCCACCCTGCTAGCCCTGCCTACCATCATCTCTCACCTGTAGGGCTGTAAAAGCCTTGTAACCAGTACTCCCCTCGCCCACTCATGTCCCTTCCAATCCATTCTCTACACTGTGCCAAGTGATCTTTTCAAGCTGTCAATCTGATTATGTCATCCCTGCCTCAGAGCCCTTCAGTGACTTCCTACTGCTCTTAGGAGAGGGACCAAATTTTTAGATAACCCTTCAGGAGCCTGTATGGGCTGAGGCCTGCTTGGGTCTCTAAGCCTTAACTTGTTAACACTCTTCCAGTTATTGCTGTACGTCTGTTCTATGTGTTGTCCCTTCTTTCTGGAACACTCTTCGTGCCCTCCCTCCCTCACACATGTACTCACTCTTAAGATTCCAGCCCCAGCGTCAGTGCCCACAACTGCCTTAATGCCCCCTGCCCTGTTAGTGAAAAGAGAGTTAAGTTTCTCTATTTATAGTTTCATTGCCCTTGATCCTTTCTTCCACAGCATGCATCCCAGGGTGTAATTATTCACTTGTTTGTGTAATTATTGGATTATTGTATGTCTCTCCCATTAGATTGTGAGCACCTTGAGAGCAGGGCCTGTGGATGCTTTTGCTCACATCTGTATTCTCAGCTCCTAACACAGCGGCCATCACGTTCGAAGCTCTCAGTGAACGATTGTTGAATGCATGATGGGATGTGGTTGAGGAAGTAGCATTGGGTGCAATGGAAGCATGTGGGAGGAGATCCTACCACTGATTCTGGGGGAATCAGGGAAGATTTCTAGGAGGAACAACATGATTTAAGGTTTGGACAAGAGTCCAACACGTAGGATAAGAAGGACTGACCCCAGAGAGCTTAGAAGACTACAAGGAAGAATAATGTCCTTCTGGGGAGGAGTGTGTTTATAGGGAGTTTCTAGTGTTTATAGGTTACATGGTCAGTCATATTGCATCTGCTAATGAAGGTAAGAACTAGATACAACCATTAGATTTAATACTTAATAAGTCATTGTGGGACCTTGGAAAGAACAATTTTAGAGATAAAAGCCAGACTAAATTGAGCTAAGAAGGTAGTAAAGACCATGTAGACAAGGATTTTTTTTTTCTGAGATGAAATTAAGACTTGAATATGTTAAATGCTGAGGGGAGGCATTTGCCTGGCATAGATAGAGGGAAGTTGAAGATGAAGGAGATAAATGAAGACTAGAGCCAAGTGTCTAAGGAGGTGGGAGTGGATGAGCTGTGGACAAGAGGTGAAACACTTTGTAACAGAAAAGGAGAAAGGAGGAAGGGATGGATGCAGATGATGATAATTTAGAGGCTTAGTGACAGGAAGTTGAGAGAGTTTTCTCTGCTCTTCCCCTAGCAGTGTTACAGAATTCCTTCTGGAAGTGATAACTAGAAAACAAATTTTGCCAATGGCTGTTCCATTTTGTTATGACTACAGTCATGCTATTTTGAGAGTTATGGTCTGAGGTTTGTCATGCACAATTATCAGATTACAAAACAGCTGTGAGCATTTGAGGCCAGAACTTGGCCTCCTCCCCCATTTACTGTGGAGCCTAGCACATTGTTAGTACTCAGTATATGCCAGGTACTTGAATAATTATGGCAAAGGTGCCTTGTGCTTATCCCTGGGCTTTGCAACCTGCAAGTTGATGCTGAAGAGTAATTTTGGTTCTCTGGCTCCAGCTGTGAACAAGCCATATGAAATTGTTTTCTGCCAGTTAGGAATTGTTCTGGAGTGTTCAGTCTTCCCAATCGCCGAGACTGAGTTGTATGGAGGAAGTGAGCAAAGGACATGGCTGTTGATCAAACTTTGGTTTCACTTCTTTGTATCTCACAACACTTTGTCCTATTCATAGAGTTGCTGTATTCTGGTTTGTATGGTGTCTTTACGTCTTCCATTTATCTCACTTCCTAGATGTGAGAACCTTGGAGTGGGACTAACTCAACCTTTATTCTTCTTTAGTTGTCATTCTAGCATCTGGTACACAGTAGATGATTAACAAATGAATGAATTAGTTGATGAGTAAATAAGTGACTGATGGAAACGTATGTACTGTAGTACTCTGAACCCTAACTTTTCCTTCTGGACCTGCAGAAGAAGCAGCTCATGCCTCCTTTGTTCTAGCTAAAGCACCAAATTCTGTTAACATCCCTACTCCTGATGTTAAGCTTATTTTCCTATTTCTATTCTTACCTCACATCCATTTTCTCATTTACTTATTTTTTCTATGTGTCATACATTCAGCCTCAAATCTTGCTTTGGAACAAATTGGAATATAAATGGATAAAACAAATCTGCTAATCCCTGGACAGACACTTGGTTCCAGGCCTCTGTCTCTTTGTTAATGATTTTGTTCCCTCTGTCTGGAATGCCTGAGCCCATCCTACCTCTCCTGACTTTTTATGAGCCTGGCAAACTAAGGCACATATATTTTAGCTAAGCTCTGTAAGTTGCAAAGAATAGAGGCTCACTCAAGTTACTTCAAGTAAAAGGTGGAAAGGGTGAAGGGGAAGGTGTGTATGTGGGGGGTTGTGGGTAGGTATTACAAATACCTAGAATTAGAATTGGAAAATTATTGGTTCTGAAACAGATATAGGTACTAATTACTTTCTCTATATCTCTCATGGCCTCTCTAATTTTCTTAGCAACTATATTTCATTCCCTATTTTCATTTCCCAAGCAGCCAACTTTTCTATGGTTTCAGCTTCCTCATAATTTAATGTGTTTTCAGCACATCATGGCCACTCTGGCGTCTTCTATCTCACAAGGATCTCCATCAATGTCTCCATCTACCCACCAGTTCTCTCTGTAGTCCCAATTCAAACCCTTGGAGAAGAAATCTGATTGTCCCCAGCTTACCTGTTCATGCTAGGCTGTATCAGGGAGGGAAAAGATCCTATGACTCTCCAAACAGCCAAAGCTGTGAGCAGGGCAATTTCCCTTAGAAAGAGGTATTGTCTTTCCTTGGCTCCTCCCATGCAAGGTATAACCTGCTTTATTCCAAAATAACTTCTACATTGCTTCTGATAAACCTTTCTCATACATTGTGCAGAAAGGGCCTCAGATTTTTTCCAATCCACTGCCTCCATTCAGGGCAGATATTTACATTACAAAAGGTTCTGTCCTTTACAAAAGTTTTTTGTTTTTGTTTTTTTTAATAGCACATTTCTGCAATGAATTTTCAAATGTATCATACTTTATGTATAACTTTTAAAGACCTTGATATAGGAGACATAGTCTGGCCATGATGGAGCAGTTCATGCTGGACTTGCCATCCCACTATGAACAACTGTAATCCTGGACACAATATATGAGGCAACTGGTTTAGGCATTCCCCCATTCCTAAGGGAAGGAAAACACCCAACATGAGTCACATGTTTATCCTTGCTTTCTGCCTTGGGTCAATTTCTTAATCATGGCTCAGGGAGAGAGATCCAAAGGAGAGCACAGTGATACCCGTGAGATAACCCAGTGTTGGAATTAGCAGGCAATGACTTTAAGGCAGTTGTTGTTGAAAATATATTTATGGAATAAAAGAAAATATTTACTTAAAGGATGGGGAGGGCTTCCCTGGTGGTACAGTGGTTAAGAATCCGCCTGCCAATGCAGGAGACACGGGTTTGAGCCCTGCTCCAGGAAGATTCCCACGTGCCACGGAGCAACTAAGCCCGTGTGCCACAACTACTGTGCCTGTGCTCTAGAGCCCACGAGCCACAACTACTGAGCCCACGCGCCACCACTACTGAAGACCACGTGCCTAGAGCCCACACTCCACAATAAGAGAAGCTACCACGATGAGAAGCCCAGGCACCACAACGAAGAGTAGCCTCCGCTCACCACAACTAGAGAAAGCCTGTGTGCAGCAACCAAGACCCAACACAGCCAAAAATAAATAAATAAAATTAAAAAAAAAAAAAAGAGTGGGGAACCTAAGCCCCAAAAATGGAAACAGTAGAAAAATAAATATCAGAAATGAAAAATTTATTGGCTGGGCCTAATAGTGAAAGTGAAGATGGATCCATTGAAATTATCCAATCTGAAGAACAGAGAAAAACAAGATTAAAAAACAAAAAAGACACAGATATAGAGAACAAACATATGGACACCAAGGGGGGAAAGCAGGGGAGTGGGGTGGGGGGTGATGAATTGGGAGATTGGGATTGACATGTATACACTAATATGTATAAAATAGATAACTAATAAGAACCTGTTGTATAAAAATAAATAAATAAAAATTAAAAAAAAAAACAAAAAAGAGGGACTTCCCTGGTGGCGCATGGTTAAGAATCTGCCTGCCAATTCAGGGGACATGGGTTTGATCCCTGCTCTGGGAAGATCCCACATGCCGCAGAGCAACTAAGCCCCCTGTGCCACAACTACTGAGCCTGCGGGCGCCCTAGAGCCCACGTGCCACAACTACTGAAGCCCGAGCGCTCTAGGGCCTCCATGCTGCAGCTACTGAAGCCCGCATACCTAGAGCCTGTGCTCTGCAACAAGAGAAGCCACCGCAATGAGAAGAGTAGCCCACGCACCACAACGAAGAGTAGCCCCTGCTCGCCACAACTGGAGAAAGCCCGTGTGCAGCAACAAAGACCCAACGCAACCAAAAAATTAAAAAATAATTAAAAAAACAAACAAAAAAAGAGCCTTAGTCACCTGTGGTAATATGTCATATATGTATCTGTAACTTGTAAGTAGTTGGAATTCCAGAAGGAAAAAGAGGAGGGGGAAAAATAGTTGAAGAAGTAATAGTCAAAAATTTCTTAAATTTGGTGGAACACATATAGTATTATCAGAAGCTCAGTGAGCCCCAAGCAGTATAAATACAAAGAAAACCACACATAGTTCCCTCACAGTCAAAGTACTGAAAGCCAAGGATAAAAATAAAATCTTGGGCTTCCCTGGTGGCGCAGTGGTTGAGAGTCCTCCTGCCGATGCAGAGGATGCGGGTTCGTGCCCCGGTCTGGGAAGATCCCACGTGCCGCGGAGTGGCTGGGCCCGTGAGCCATGGCCGCTGGGCCTGCGCGTCCGGAGCCTGTGCTCCGCAGCGGGAGAGGCCGCGACAGTGAGAGGCCTGCATACCGCAAAAAAATAAATAAAGTAAAATCTTGAAAGTAGCCAGAGAAAAAATGACACAATGCATAGAGTGGGATAATATGATGGTGGCTGACTTCCCATTGTAAACAAGAGAAGTCAGAAGACAATGGAATGTCATAGTTTATGCACTGAAAGAAAACTACTGTCAAGCCAGAATTCTATATCCAACAAAAATATCCCTCAAAAAGAAGGGTTAAATAAATACATTTTCAGATAAACTAAAGCGGACTGAATTTGTCATCAGCAGACCTTCACTACAAGTAGTACAGAACAAAGTTCTTTAGGCTGAAAGAAAATGACACCCGATGGAAGCTCTATCTATGGGAAGGACCAAAAAGCACTAGTAATAGTAAATATGTGACTAAAGATAAAATACTAGGTTATTTTTGCTTCTATTAATTTTCTTAAAAGACATATGACTGTTTAAAGCAAAAATAACACCATTGTAAGGTGAAGCTTGTAATATATATAGAAATAAAATATGTGACAACAACAGGGCAAAGATGAGGTTGTGGTGGTAAATAGAATTAAGATGTGATAAGGTTATTACATTGTGAAATATGAAGTGGTATTTTATTTATTCTTATTAGACTCTAACAGGTTTAGGATGCATATTATAAACCTTAGAGCAACCACTAGAAATTAATACAAAAAGGCACAGCTAAAAAGCCAATGGAGAAAATAAAATGAAATACTAAAAAACTCAATTAACACAAAAGAAGACAGAAGATGAACAGAGGAAAAAGCGATGAAAAATAGGAAACAAAGGGCAATATGGTAAAGACAACCATACCAACACTTTCAATTAAAAGGCAGAGTTTATCAAGCTAGGGGGGAAAAAAAGCAAGGCCTAACTATATGCTGCTTATAAGAAATATAGTTCAAATGTAAAGACATAGAAAATTTGAAAATAAAAGAGTGGAAAAACACACCATGTAAATAGCAAGCGTAAGAAAGCTGCATGGCTGTAGTATTATCAGAACTAAGTAGGCTTCAAGACCAGGAGTATTTCCAAAGACAAATAGGGACATTTCATAATGATAAAGCATTGATTCAAGAGGTGATATAAAATCACAAAAGAGTATGTACCTATTAATAGCACTTCAAGATACATAAATCAAAAACTGACAGAGCTAAAGGGAGACATAGAAAAATATACAATGACAGTTGGAGATTTAACACTCTTCTCTCAGTAATTGAAAGATGTAGATCTGTTAACCAACTTGACCTAATTAATATAGAACCCAAGAACTGCACAATGTTCAAAAAAATAGACCATACACTGGGACGTACAATAAGTCTCAATACATTTCAAAAGATTAATATCTTACAGATTTTCATTCAATTCAAATTCAACATTCATCCATGTCAGAAAGAATCTCAGCAAACTAAGAATAGTTTGACCAAAATGGAATTAAATTAAAAATAAATAGCAGTATCCTTAAAATCCCCAAATATTTAGGTATTAAAGAATGCACTTCTGGGGCTTCCCTGGTGGTGCAGTGGTTGAGAGCCCGCCTGCCGATGCAGGGGACACGGCTTCGTGCCCCGGTCCGGGAAGATCCCACATGCTGCGGAGCGGCTAGGCCCGTGAGCCATGGCCGCTGAGCCTGTGCGTCCGGAGCCTGCGCTCCGCCACGGGAGAGGCCACAACAGTGAGAGGCCCGCATACCGCAAAAAAAAAAAAAAAAAAGAATGCACTTCTAAATGTAAAAAAAAAAGTGCAAGGGAAACTAGAAAACATTTTTAATTGGATGGTAATGAAAATATAACATCACAAATTGGGGGGTCATGCTGAAGTTGTACTTAATGAAAATGTATAGTTTTAAATGCCGATTTCAGAAAAGATTTTAAATCAATGTTCTAAGTTTCTATCTTAAGAAAATAGAAAAAGATGAGCAAATTAAATCCAGAATAATAGAAGCAAAATCTATTCATCACTTCTATTTATTTTATTAATTTATTCATTTATCTTATTGTTTCATAGAAACAATGAGGAAAAACAAAAGAGAAAATTAACAAAGTCAGAAGTTGGTTCTTTGAAGACTGATAAAATTGAGAAAACTTAGCACGGCTCATCAAGATAAAAAGAAAACACAACAGCCAATATCAGGAATGAAAAGTGAGATACCACTACAGATTGTACAGATATTAAAAAGGAGAGTAAAGGAATATTATCAACAACTTTATGGCAATAAATTCAACAACTTGAACGGACAAATTTATTGAAAAACACAGTTTGCCTTAATTGACACAAAAAGAAATGGAAAATATAAAGACCATACTTACTTAAAGAAATTGAATTCATAATTTAAAACCTTCCCACAAAGAAACTTCAGGCCAGGCTTCCCTGGTGGCGCAGTGGTTGCGAGTCCGCCTGCCGATGCAGGGGAACCGGGTTCGCGCCCCGGTCTGGGAGGATTCCACATGCCGCGGAGCGGCTGGGCCCGTGAGCCGTGGCCGCTGAGCCTGCGCGTCCGGAGCCTGTGCTCCGCAACGGGAGAGGCCACAACAGAGGGAGGCCCGCATACCACAAAAAAAAGAAACTCCAGGCCAAATGGTTTCACTGATGAATTCTATCAAATATGTAAGGAATAAATAACACCAGTCTTACACAAAGTCTTAGAGAAAATAGAGGAGAAGGGAACGAGTCCCAACTTACTTGATGATGTTGGTGTAACTCTGATATCAAAATCAAAGCTATTTCAAGAAAAGAGAAGGATAGGCCAATATCCCTCATGAACATAAATGCAAAAAAATCTGACAAAATATTAGCATATCTGTTCCAGCAATATATAAAAAGAATAATACATCTGACCAAGTGAGGTTTATCCCAGTAAGACAAAGTTAGCTCAACAGTAAATACCCAATCAATATATTTCTTCACATTAACAGAAAAAAGGAGAAAAACCATATGACAAATGATAATAGATTCAGAAAAGAAGTTGACCAAACTCAACATCCACCCACAGAAGATTAGAATAAGGGCCAAATGAGATGATTCACTCCAAAGTGTTTAGTAAACTGAAAGGTGCTGTATGAAGGGAAGGTATTTTTTTAGAAATACTTATTTATTTATTTTTGGCTGCGTTGGGTCTTAGTTGTGGCAGGCGGGATCTTCGTTGAGGCATGCGGGATCTTTTGTTGCAGCGTGCGGGCTCTTCCTTGCAGCTCACGGGCTTCTCTCTAGTTGTGGTCTGTGGGTTTTCTCTTCTCTAGTTGTGGTGCGCAGGCTCCAGGGCACGTAGTTTGCAGCACGCAGGCCCTCTAGTTGAGGTGCGTGAGCTCAGTAGTTGTGGCTCATGGGCTTAGTTGCCCCACAGCATGTGGGATCTTAGTTCCCTGACCAGGAATCAAACCCACATCCCCTGCCTTGTAAGGCGGATTCTCTACCACTGGACAACCAGGGAAGTCCTAAGGGAAGGTATTTTTATTTTCATCCCTCTGTTGTGACACCCTGAGATTTATAGCTTCCTTTCTGATAAGGACTTCATGGGACCCGGACAACACTCTTTTCAGCTATTCAATAAATGCCCTCAGAATGAGACTCAATTGCCATGTACAGCAGACCATGATAGAATAGTAAAATAATAACACCGCCACTGTTACTTTAGTGCTTACTAAGCACTGGGCTCTGAGTAAGGTTCTCATCATGCATTGTTTTATTTTATCCTCACAGCAAATCTGAGGAGGGCACTAATATTTTTTCTCTACCTTACAAATGAGAGAATGAGGATTAGGGACTAAATACCTTGCTCAAGGTCACACGTATAGTTCGTGGCAGAGTCTGGAATCCAGCCAAGGCTAACTCTAGAGCTTCCGATTTTAAACCCTACCCTGCCTTGCCTTCTGTAGCCTTATATGGGAAGAGTCCCATAGCGTTGGCTTCTTCCCTCTTGGGCTTCCAGGGAGGCATGAGCTTGGTCTCATGTTCCTTTGTCAGCATTCTGAGCACTGTGCTAACACTGCATTAATAGGAAAAAAAAAAAAAAAAAAACCCTCTTTAACTGTATTAATTTTTTAAATTCTTAATTAGCATTTTAAATTATAAAAGTAATGCACATTCACTTTTAAACTAGAGAAAGCCCACGCGCAGCAACAAAGACCCAACGCAGCCAAAAAAAAAAAAAGTAATGAACATTCACTTTTAAAATATTAAAACCATGAGAATGAGTATAAGGTGAACAGTATTGGTTCCCTTCCCCACAATTCCCCAGTCACATTCCCTGAACCCAACTACTGTCAACAGAATCTATATATTCTTCCAGAAATTTTGTATGTGCATCCAAATACACATACACACACATTCTTAAAGTAAGCAGATGGGTCATCTGTTTATGTAACTTGCTTTTTTATTTAACAATAAAAAAGCTTGGAGAGCTTTCCATAATAATACATAAAAATTTACCTCATTCTTTTAAAAATATGCATAATATCCCATGGAATGGCTATACCATAATTTATTTAACTAGGCCCCTATCAATGAATATTTAGGTTTTTTCCCATTGTAAAAATATCACAAAGATGGTTCTGCGAGCAATTTTGTACATACATCTTATGCATATGTATTAGTATTTCTATAGGAAAAATGCAAGAATGCAGAGCTGCTGAGTTGGGTATCTGCATTTGAAATTTTGAAAGGTATTGCCAAATAACCCTATAAAAATTTTGTGTCCATTGGCATACCCACAACATGTATGTTAGTATGATAGCGCCTGTTACCCTTCATCCAGTGTTTCAAAATTTTGAGATCTCTTTCAACTATACTTATTGAGCACCTTCTCTGTGCTTGAGACACTGCACTAGGCTCAAGGATTTGAAAGGCAGTCGATGTAGCTGGAGGAAGATTTCTTGGTGAATTACTGTTCCTTTGGGACTAAGAGCTTTTACCCTTTTAGAAACGGAAACTGCAAGCTGGTGAGGTATTTAGTTTCAATTTAGCTTAATGGAAACCTGTTAGTGAGTTTTAAAATAAGGACCAAGACAACTGAAATGGTAAACGGAGTCTCCTGGGCCTCAGGAAGGAGGATGCAGCATCTGTGGGTTTGCAGGCTTCGAAGAGCTGTTCTTTCCAGGAACAAACAAGTTAACAGCATTGAACTCTTGGGTGGACATGTGAGTTGTTGAAGCCTTTTAGTCATCCCTAGGGCAAGTGCTTCCTAGTAAGCAAAGGGCCACACAGATCCCCTGTGGCTGATGGCAGAGCAGGGTCTATAAATGGGAATAATAATGCTACAAACTATCATTTATTGGGCACAGACTCTGGCCAGGCACCACACTATGCATTTTATGTGTGTTGACTCATTTAATCCTCATAACAGGCCCATGATTGTCTTCAGAGGGTATTTTTATCATGCCCATTTAAAAGATAAGGATACTGGCTTCCCTGGTGGCACAGTGGTTAAGAATCCACCTGCCAATGCAGGGGACACGGATTCGAGCCCTGGTCGGGAAGATCCCACATGCCGCGGAGCAATTAAGCCTGTGTGCCACAATTACTGAGCCTGCGCTCTACAGCCCGTGAGCCACAACTACTGAGCCCTCATGCTGCAACTACTGAAGCCCGCAGGCCTAGTGCCTGCGCACAGCAACAAAGAGTAGCTCCCCGCTCACCACAGCTAGAGAAAGCCCCGGCGCAGCAAGGAAGACCCAATGCAGCCATAAATAAATAAATTAATTAATTAATTTTTAAAAAAAGATAAGGATACTGAGGTTCAGAGAAGACAAGTAACTTTCCTAGAGTCATAGACCTAGCAGATGGCAGAGAAGGGACTCAAACCCAGATATGGTTGACTTCAAAGCCCATATTTGGGCCCCATGGGTACATCTGATCACATATTTGTTTTTTAAATGTTATATCTTCATGTTAGGGAGCAGCTTAATAATTTTCAATCTCCTTACTTACCCCTAAAATATGTTCAGGGACAAATGGGTTGCTTATACTGTGCAGTAAGTCATACACCAAAACAAGTCTAAGTGCAGATAAATGTCCAGTCAGTGGCAAAAATGATCATCTGTTACACTGACCAGAATTTTCATTTTCAAAGCACCTTTCCATGGCTGTGGCAGTAAAAGAGTTGGAGATGACGTGGATGCTGTGTTAGGGGTTTTGGGATTCAACTCATGGGTGATGGGGAGCCCTTTAGAGGCTTTAAAGCAGGAGAGTGATCAAGTTTATGTTTTAGGAAGATCACTTATAGTAATTAAGAGTTTGGGTTCAAATTCTGGTCACCTTTGGGTCAGTTGCTTGATCTCACTATGCCTCAGGGTCCTCATCTGTAAAATAGGAAAAATGATAGCTCCTTCCCCATAAGGTGGTTGTGAAGATTAAACGAGATGATGTACATACGTTGCTTAGTAAATGACTGGCCCAGAGTAAGTGCTCAGTAGCTGAAAATGGTGACAGATATAATTATCAGAGTGGAGAGAAACTGGAGTTAGGGAAATCAAATATAGTTCGGCAAGAGGGAGTTAAGGGCATGAGTTAAGGGGGTATGAATGGAGAGGATAGTTATAAAGAGTTAAAGTGATAGAATTGTTAGACTTCAAAATAATGCTAGTAAGAGGGTGAATAAAAGGCAGGTATCTGATGGCTCCCAGTTTCCAACCTGGGTGCCTGAATGGTGGTACACTTGAGTGAGATAGGAAATACTGGAGGAGATGCAAGTTTGGGGTGGAAAAAGAACATAGTGTGGTTGGTTTTTAAGATACTGAGTTTGAGTACTCCGTCACCAATTTGAACATGAGGTTCTAGAAAATCTAAGCTACAGAAATAGATTTTGAGCTTCATCACAAAGTGGAAAATGAATCTATGTGTGGGGATGAGAGCACCCAAGGGGACTGTGTAGAAATAGAAGACTAGGGGGTGAAGCATACATTCTTGGAGGGGTTAAGGATATTGAGAAAGTACTATTGGAGGGGCTGGTGACATGGAAATGGAGGTGGAGAAGAAGTTTCTAGAAGGAGTGAGGGAGCCCTCAGCAATGTCAGGTCCTGTAAGAGAACTGAGAAGTGGCCTCTAGGCAGCTGAGTCATTACCAGTTCCTGCCCTCAGGATGCTCACACCAAAATCTGTAACAATGAGAATAGAAAAATGCTCTACTATGAAGGAGTTCAGGCTGGGACATCTGTTATCCCATTGATCACCAGGGTTACTTTGACTGCCATGATGGTCTCGCAGGGGCATTTCCCCTTCCTGCACCACTCCTCCACAGACTCCTTCCTTGACTTAATAGAATAACTGGAATGACCTATTCAAGAGTAGAGGATCTTCATGTGGTCAGTGTATTAGAATGGGGGACCTCCCTTGCTGGAGTCTCCCAGCTGCCTCTCATGTGCACCGCAGTATTATGTTTCTTTTCATAATACTATCCCCTTTTGTAGACCAAAACCCAGAGACAACAGAGTGTCTATTTGAAGTTACATTTCATCCTTCATCTCACAACAGCCAGTGCTTATGGTGGTGATGGGAGGCGGGGCAGAGCCTTGCTCAGAGTGAAGACAGGAAGAATAGAGGGAGGTAGGAGAAAGGTCAGGATTAGATAATGGACTAGGAGGCTAGTTGGGTAGGGTTTGGTTAGGCAGAGATAGTGGGAGCAGGGAGAGAGAGGGGATGATGGTGTTCTTGGCAAGAGGAAAGGTAAAAGCAAAGGTGGGAAAGCAGAGGTGGGAAAGCAGAGGCCAAGCTCAGGAAATGTGAGTAGCCTTTCTGGGCTGCATCTCAGAGTGGCGGGAGAGCAGGCTGGAATGGAGATGTGGAGCCGGATGACAGAGTTCTGAGGGCCAGAGGAGGGACTTTGGGCTTTCTTCTTCTGCGGTTTGACAGCTTCGGGGAAGAACCATCAAAAGCTTTTCAGGAATTCAGCCTTGTCTGTCTCAGACTTCTCCTTCTGGAAGACCAAGGGCCCAAAGTGGCAACCTGACATTCAATCTCCTTTGCCATGGTTGGGAAGTCAGGGCTGTAGCTGATTTCATTGGCCTGTTTTTCATTTATTGTAGTGTGGCTTTTATAGTATGTTAATTGAAATATTTCCAACTGCCAAAACCAATTACATTCAAATTGCCTTGTCAGTTCTTTTATTGCCAGATAAATGTTTTACAGACATATTTACGGGGGGCAATGGTAACTGGATCTCGTTTCCTACTTAAGCCTGGCAGCTTGGGCTGGGGTTGGCCCTCCAGTACTCTGCTGTGGGCCAGAAAGCTGTTGGATGTTACGACGCTTCCATCTCGTTACCTTAGGGATCAGAGGCTCTTCAAAGGAAAGCAGCTTTCTGGCTCATGTGGCTTAGCCTCAGAGAAGGGTTCTCATCTCTGGAAACCTTGGCAACCTGGCAGAAATCTGAATCCTGCTGCCTGCCCTACCAGCAACAATCCCTGCCCAAGCTGAGACATGCCCTTCTCTCCCCCTGGAATCCCTTTCTCCTCCACCATCAAAGCCTCTCCCACAGACCCTGCCACGGAAGGGTTGTGAGGCCCTTTCCATCTAACTCACTCACTCTGCATTTGGGAAACCAAGGCCCAGAGACCTCCCCAAGATCACACAGGTGGTCAGCAAGAGCTGGGAGCCGAGGTCTCTGCCCAGTGTGCCATGCTGCCACCAACATGTGTTCTTTGGCTTCTCTGCTAGCTTGACCCCTCCTTCAGGGCTCTAGACCTGCTTCTTCCAAGAGCCCCTCCCTCACATCTCCAGCCTCCACTGATCTCCCTCTTGCTCCATCACCTGAAACAACTGTTTGTTCAGTGCATATACTGCAGGGTTTTGGTTTGTGTGTTTGGGGGAACATTTTCCTATCTCTGTTATTGTTCTGCTCTTGCCATTGTACGTGCTGCTTTCTTCGTCTGAAAAGCCTTTCTGAAAAACATTTTCTCCACCTGGATGACCCATACTTTTCTTTTGATACTGAGCTAAGAAATAGCCATGTCGGGGAAACTTTCTTGTGCACCCAGGCTGGGTAGGTGCCTCTGTGCATTCCTATTGCACCCTGGTCACACGTCTCTACTGCTGGCACAGAGCAGACTTTCAAAAGAACATATGCTGAGTGAGTAAATAAGGAGCACTGATCACACTCATCGGTTCTCCACGGACCCTGAGCAAACGTGGGTAGGGACCTCATCTCTCGTCATCTTTTTTTTTTGCGGTACGTGGGCCTCTCACAGTTGTGGCCTCTCCCGTTGCGGAGCACAGGCTCCGGACGCGCAGGCTCAGCGGCCATGGCTCACAGGCCCAGCCGCTCCGCGGCATGTGGGATCTTCCCGGACCGTGGCACGAACCCGTGTCCCCTGCGTTGGCAGGCGGACTCTCAACCACTGCGCCACCAGGGAAGCCCTCTCGTCATCTTTGTCCCACTGCTTAGGTTAGTCCCCGACCATACGTAGATGCTCAAGAAATGTTTATCAAGTTGAATCAAGCATGCTGCTCTTGAGAACATAAAATTTTAGCATGTTAGAATTGGAAGGTCATCATATCCATTCTTATGCATTTTATTGATGAGGAAACAGGCTAAGGAAAAATATTTTTCCCAGGGTCATGATTAGTAATGGGTTTGATGGCATTCATTCATGTATTCAATAAGTATTTTGAACACCTACTATATTCTGAGACAGCAGTGTACAAAACAAAGTACCCAAACCTTCATCCTAAACAAATGTTTATGAATATAATCTGCCTTCAAAATCCTCTTAATGCCTAGTACAGAGCTGAGCACTTAGTATATAGTTTTAAAAAATGTTTGTTGAACTAGTTGCAAATAAGAAATGCCAGGTGCTAAGTCACCTAGTTGCTCTTCATGGGTCAGTCCCACTGATGCTGGAATCAGGTTGCCTCAGATATAGGACTTCCTTGGCTGGGCACCTGTTACCAAGTCTCACTGTTTGTGAGACTTGGGGAAGTTCAATGTCCCTTGTCTTTGAGGTCCCTGGGCAGAATAATACTGTTTTTGACATTTCCATGGAGATTCACTTATGACTTACCTTCTGTTTCTGTTCTTTTTTCAGAGCGTTAATGTGGGCAGAGGAACCAGGAAGAGAGTAAGTGCTGAGACCACACAGTTTCTCAGCGAGAAGCTAATAGCATTTCTTCTGTTGAAATATTAGCTATATATTTTTATTTTATTTTATTTTTATTTATTTATTTTTTTTGTGGTACGCGGGCCTCTCACTGTGTGGCCTCTCCAGTTGCGGAGCACAGGATCCGGACGCGCAGGCTCAGCGGCCATGGCTCACGGGCCCAGCCGCTCCGCGGCATGTGGGATCTTCCCGGACTGGGGCACGAACCCGTGTCCCCTGCATTGGCAGGCGGACTCTCAACCACTGCGCCACCCGGGAAGCCCAGCTATATATTTTTAAAGAAAAGCAAAAAGAACATTAAAATCAACCTTAAGCCTATCACCCCAGGAAACCTCTTAGTTAACGTATGATGCTATATCCTCCCAGATAGTTCTATGCATATGTAAAAATTACATGTATTTATTTTTATTATTTTTATAAATTTATTTATTTATTTATGGCTGCGTTGGGTCTTTGTTGCTGCGCGCGGGCTTTCTTTAGTTGAGGCAAGCGGGGGCTACTCTTCGTTGAAATGTGCGGGCTTCAGTAGTTGTGGCACGTGGGCTCAGTAGTTGTGGCTCAGGGGCTCTAGAGTGCAGGCTCAGTAGTTGTGGCGCACGGGCTTAGCTGCCCCGTGGCATGTGGGATATTCCCAGCCCAGGGCTCGAACGCATGTCCCCTGCATTTGCCGGCGGATTCTTCTTTTTTTTTTTTTAATAAATTTATTTATTTATTTTTGGCTGCGTTAGGTCTTCATCGCAGTGCGTGGGCTTCTCATTACGGTGGCTTCTCTTGTTGCAGAGCACGGGCTCTAGGTGCGCGGGCTTCGGTAGTTGTGGCTCGCAAGCTCTAGAGCGCAGGCTCAGTAGCTGTGGCGCACCGGCTTAGTTGCTCCGCAGCATGTGGGATCTTCCCGGACCAGGGCTCGAACCCGTATCCTGTGCATTAGCAGGTGGATTCTGAACCACTGCGCCACCAGGGAAGTCCCTTTATTTTTAAATAGAATCAAACTGTATGTTATTTTACAATCTGTTTTTTACATAATATATTTAGAGTACTTTCCATTGCCAATAAATATACTTTCATAGCATCATTTAAAATTACTGCATAATATTTTACCATTGTGTTCATTAAGGCCATTCCATAATTTTGTTCAACCATGCTCCACTGTTGGACATTTAAATATTTCCTCTTTTCCACAATTATGATCAATCCTCCAACAAACGTTCATGCATTTAAATCTTCAGGCATATCCTCGGTTATTTCTTAACATAAATTCCTATACATAGAAATTTGGGTCAAAAAGTATAAATACTTGTTAGGCTTTTGATAAATATTTCCAAATTGCTCTTTAGAAAGGTTGTACTAATTTATGGATGTCCATTTTCCCACAACCTCGCCAACGCTGGATACTGGTTTTGTTTGTTTGTTTTGGATTTAGTTTTCACCAGTTTTTGTTTTGTTTTTCTTTGCTTTGTTTGTTTGCTGTATCCAAAATGTATAGATTGGGATGGTTTCCCATTCGTCTTGATTCAGTGTGCTTTTAGTGCCGCTTCCGTCTGAAGGCTCATCCTTCTGTAAGCCTTGCTTTTCCTCCTGCAGGCTGGCAGAGGACAGTAGAGCAGCCAACACACAAAACTACTGTCTGTGCATGTTGGCTAAAGACGGTGGATGATTTTATAGCATCCTGGGCATTTCACATCCATGAAGTAGGAATTTGGGCTCTGCACCAGGTGCTTCTTTTTGTGTTTCCTCTTCTCCTCTTCTGGAGAGGGATGAAGGAGATCCTCTGCGTGTTCTCATGGGGGAGGTGGTCACCGCCCTTCACCAGTTTTATAGTGAAAAAATTGCATTGTTTTATTTTGCGTATGTTTGATTGCCAGTGAAGGTGAATATTTTTTATTATGTCTTGGGCCACTTTGGCAAGGTATTTAACTGTCTGTCGGGGTAGGGGAAAACTTCTAGTTCTAGATTTTTTTGCTCCAAGGTTTTGATGGGACTGTGAGGCTTAAAGTTACCAAGTACTGGGAATATTGCTGTAAGAGTAACCTTAAGGTGGCAAATTGGAAAGTAAAATGTGAATTAGAGTTGAAGTAGCTTAAAGAACAGCTGGGTGTCATTTCACAGTTGGTCCTGGCTATTAGCGTCCAGGCTATTAGCGTCCAGGCTGTATGGGAAGCAGTAAGGAGGAGCCAGCTCTTCTGGTCCCACTACTGGGGCCAAAGACCCACCACAATGTTCCAGCTAAGTCCAGAACCCCCGGGCTGCGGTGGCCATGATCTTCCAGGCAATGAGAACTCTGGCCTGAGCAGTTCCTTCGGGCTCTTCCGTGAGTGGTCCGTTGCATGTTTCGTGTTCTATGTATTGGGACAGAGCTTGGCTTCTGGGAGATTTGTGAATGAAAGGGCTTTCCGCAGCACTGCTTGCTTGTCTAAGCAGGTCAGGCACTCTTGATTCTCACATGAGGTTTTTGTCCAGGATGAAGATTCAGGGACTGAAGTAGGGGAAGGGACAGATGAATGGGCCCAGTCCAAAGCCACAGTTAGACCCCCTGACCAGCTGGATTTGACTGATGCAGTAAGTAAGCAACATCCTACCATCGCTCCTTCCACCTACTCCAGCCTCAGAGATGTATTCTGCCCAGAACCTAGGTTGTGAGATGTCTGCTGACACCCCGGGGAATCATCAGAGGGGCTGGGGGGCCCTCTACATTGGACCCTGTTGGTATTTCTCTCCCTTAGGAGCTAAAGGAGGAGTTCACCCGGATTCTGACAGCCAACAACCCACATGCACCCCAGAACATCGTCAGGTACAGCTTCAAAGTAAGTCATCCTCTCGGGGGCAGGGGCCTCTAGGTGCTTCTTGCCTTGGTGACTTGCTGTGTTGCAAAAGCCTCTCGGCTCTCATAGAGATCACCTTTAAACTGAGGTCTTTGGCTGGAACCCTGAGATTTTACATGGAGTTTTCCAGAGAATTTTTTCCAGAGAAGTTTCTTTATGAATCTCCCTTCATTCTCGCTAAAGTGCCCTGCAGAGCCACTCTTTTCAGGAATCCTGAAGTGAATAATTTGGTAGGAAAAATACTTTTCCAATGTATACAGTGTGTTTGTCACTAACATCAACTATTGGGTCTCCAGAAGCCAGTGTCAGGTCCTATATTAGAACTTTTACATAGGATATCTCATTTAATCCTCAGGTTTCTTTAATATAGGAACTATTTTTTTAAATCTGTTTTAAAGGGCAGTTATTTCCTTCTGCCTCATTTATTTATTTTTTATTTTTGCTGTGTTGGGTCTTCGTTTCTGTGCGAGGGCTTTCTCTAGTTGTGGCAAGTGGGGCCCACTCTTCATCGCGGTGCGCGGGCCTCTCACTATCGCGGCCTCTCCCGTTGCGGAGCACAGGCTCCAGACGCGCAGGCTCAGTAGTTGTGGCTCATGGGCCCAGTTGCTCCGCGGCATGTGGGATCCTCCCAGACCAGGGCTTGAACCCGTGTCCCCTGTACTAGCAGGCAGACTCTCAACCACTGCGCCACCAGGGAAGCCCCCGGAACTATTTTTATCTTTATTTTATAGAAACCAAAGATAAATTAGATAAAACAAATTACAAAAGTCACACAGCCAGGATTCAAAGCAAAATTTGAACTAGTTTGATTGACTCTAAAGCAACATTACACAGCTTCTTTAAAAAAAATTATACATATATATACACATACACATACCTATACATACACACACACACATACAGAGTTTTGAATATATAATAGAAATCTAGAAACCCATGGTACTAATTTTAAGAGTCAAAAGAACAATGAAAATATAATGGAAATTAAACCTCCCTCTCCTGTCCCTTTCCTTGGGGCCAACTACTATTAGCAGTTTCTTTCTCTTTTTTAAAAACAGTTTTATTGAGATATAATTTACATATTGAGATAAAATCACCCATTTATTTTTTTAAAAGATGGTATTTAGTTTTAAATTATTAGTGTTTAAGAATTTTATATTTGCTGAACTAGCAGGTATTCTCTAGTATTAGAAAAATATATTAAAAGATCATTGTGTCTTATCCAGTCAATCATCCATTTTAAAGTGTATAATTCAATGGCTTTTAATATATTCACAGGTTATGCAACTATCACCACAATCGATATTAGAACATTTTCATTTCCCCTAAAAGAAACCCCATACCTCTTAGCTGTCACTCCCCAGTCCTCCATTCCTTCCAGCCTTAGGCAACCACTAATCCATTTTCCAGCTCTACAGATTTGCCTGTTCTGGACATTTCATAAAAAGAGAATCAAACAATATGTCACCTTTTGTGACCGGCTTCCTTCATTTAGCATACTGTTTTCAAGGTTCATCCATGTTGTAATATGTATCAGTACTTCATTTCTTTTTATTGCCAAATAATATTCAATTTTATGACTCTACCATATTTTATTTGTCCATTCATCAACTGATGGACATTTACATTGTTTCTGCGCCTTGGCTATTATGAACAATGCTTCTATGAACATTCATGTACAAGCATTTTTGGCCATGCTGCATGGCTTGTGGTATCTTAGTTCCCTGACCATGGATTGAACCCAGGCCCTGGCAGTGAAAGCACTGAGTCCTAACTACTAGACTGCCAAGGAATTCCCCTGTGAACTGTTTTTTTAACACACTGCTTCTTATTCAAGACTGAGTAGTCAGCCCCCTCCACAAAGAGGTTAGGACAAATCCAGTGTATTTCTTGAGAGGTTCCACTCCTGAGTTGTGCTAACGGCATCCCTTAGGTAGCCTGTAAAGGGGCGGAGGGTGGGATGGGCAGAGAGAAGCTGCCTCGCCCCCCTGAGCTTATGCTGGAGTGTGATACACTCTATGGGCTCCTGTTCTCCTGACCTCTGAAAGAGAGTCTCTTTAGGACTCAGTGTGCCAGCCATGGGAGGCATGCTACAGGCAGAGGATTGGTGTCAATGTACCTCTCTTGCGCCCTGGGAAGCTCAGTTATTAGAAGAGATTCCTGTGAGTCAACTGTCAGCTGGGTAGCCGTAGGCTCCCAGGCAGGCTCACCTCATGAAACCTTCTAACAGCCTCCCAGGCCTGCCTGGCATCCTCCCACAGAGCTGGCCTCCATCTCATTGGTCCTTCACTGAGATCCAAGAGCTTTAGGTCTCCAAAGCTATTACTTTCCCTTGAAGTGCTGGCCTGAAGAGGCAGATGGTTCGGACCTAGGCATGCCTCTCCTCCTTGCACAGAAACAATGGGATCTGAATTCCATCCCTAAACTGAAGAGGAAGGTCCTAGTCACCACTGGGGACAGGATGACAGTGAAATCTCAAATGACAACTATATGGATAATTTATTCCCGTGGGACGCTCCATCGTTGTCATAATAATAGCTACTATTTTTATTGAGCACTTATTATGTGTCAGACTCTGCTTTCATTATTTTCAATACTCAACTATCCTGCAAATTAATTATTATCCTCATTTTGCAGATGAAGAAATTAAGGCTTAGAGTGGTTAAGCCCAAGATCATGCAGATAATAGGGAGCAGAATCAAAATTTGAATCCAATTCTGCCCACATCCATAGATCATGCTCTTAACCACTGCACTGTCCCATATTCCCATCCATCTGAGTTACTGAGAGAAGAAGAGCTTTGTGGTGACTTTTTAAGGCAGAACATCCCAGTCTGTGTGCAGAAATAGTGATTCTTGCAGTCCTCCAGGGATAGCTGTGTCTGGTACCAACCCATGGGTTGGTTTCCTCTACGGTGAGTTTACCCCAGTGTGCCATACAAATGTAATAATTTTCTCTATGACTTGAAAAGGGTTGGAAAGAACTTTTTTGAAAAAGGAAGTGACCCCTGGTCTCAAAGTCAACTTTAAGACTAGGATGCTGATCAATGAGGGGGCAGCCTAGAGGAACAAAACTATAGGCTCTGTGAAAGCAGGGATCATATCTGCTTTTGCTAAGCTTTGTATCTCTGGAACCTAGAATATACTTGACACATTGTGTCTATTCAAAAATTATTTGTTGAAGAAGGAATGAACCCAGTTGCCTGGGCAAGTGCCTTGTGTGACTTGACAAGTGCCAAACCCAAATCTTTTCTAGATTTCTGTGATCCTCTTGTATGGAACAGGGGGACTGCGGACTTGGTGTCTCTGAGGATCTATCCAGCCCTGGCATCCATTAAATAGAGTGGAGAAAAAGCCAGGCCAGGTGTGTTTGATGACTGTTTGTGACCTCTCTGAGGTCTGGTTAGACAGGTGAGACAGGATCCCTTGGCATGGATGTAGGAGCCAGTGATAGGTAAATCCAGAGCTGCTCAGAGTTGGAAGAATGTATTTTAAAATATGTCTTTGACAGCTACATATAAACTAATAATGAAATTAAAACATTCTCTAACACCATATATAAAAGGAAACTCAAAATGGATTAAAGACCTAAATGTAAGACTGGAAACCATAAAACTCCCAGAGGAAAACATAGGCAGAACCCTCTTTGACATAAATTGTAGCAATATTTTTTTTTTGGATCTGTTTCTTAAAGCAAAGAAAATAAAAGCAAAAATAAACAAATGGGATCTAATTAAACTTGAAAGCTTTTGCACAGCAAAGGAAACCATCGAGAAAATGAAAAGACAATCCACCGAATGGGAGAAAATATTTGCAAATAATATGACCAATAAGGGGGTTAATATCCAAAATATATAAACAGCTCATACAACTCAACATTAAAAAAACAAACAACCCTGTTAAAAAATGGGCAGAAGACCTGACTAGACATTTTTCCGAAGAGGACATGCAGATGGCCAACAAGCACATGAAAAGATGCTCAACATCACTAATTATCAGGGAAATGCAAATCAAAACCACAATGAGATATCACCTCACACCTGTCAGAATGACTATCATAAAAAGACCATAAATAATGGGCTTCCCTGGTGGTGCAGTGGTTGAGAATCCACCTGCCGATGCAGGGGACACGGGTTCGTGCCCCGGTCCGGGAAGATCCCACATGCCGCGGAGCGGCTGGGCCCGTGAGCCATGGCCACTGAGCCTGTGCGTCCAGAGCCTGTGCTCCACAACGGGAGAGACCACAACAGTGAGAGGCCCGCGTACCACCAAAAAAAAAAAAAAAAAGACCATAAATAACAAATGTTGGTGAGGATGTGGAGAAAAGGGGACCCTCATACACTGTTGGTGGGAATGTAAATTGGTACAGACACTGTGGAAAACAATATGGAGGTTTCTCAAAAAACTAAAATAGAACTACCATAAGACCCAGCAATTCCACTCCTGAGTATATATCTGAAAAAAACAGAAACACTAATTCAAAAAGGTATATGCACCTCAATGTTCACAGCAGCACTGTTTACAATTGCCAAGATATGAAAGCAAGCTATGTGTCCATCAACAGATGAATGGATAAAGATGTGGTATATATATATATACAATGGAAAACTACTCAGCCATAAAAATGAAATTTTGCCGTTTGCAACAACATGGATGGACTTGGAGGGTATTATCCTAAGTGAAATAAGTCAAACAGAGAAAGACAAATACTGTATGATATCACTTAATGTGGAATCTAAAAAACACAACAAACTATATATATAACAAAAAAGAAGCAGATTCACAAATATAGAAAACAAACTGGTCGTTACCAGTGGGGAGGGGGAAGGGGAGAGGGTAGGGGATTAAGAGGTACAAATTATTAGGTATAAAATAAGCTACAAGGATATATTGTACAACACAGGGAATATAACCAATATTTTATAACAACTATAATTGGAACATAAGCTTTAAAAATTGTGAATCACTATATTGTACACCTGTAACATATAATATTGTACATCAACTATACTTCAATAAAATTTTTAAAGAATAATGGAAATAAAAACAAAAATAAACAAATGGGGGCTTCCCTGGTGGCGCAGTGGTTAAGAATCCTCCTGCCAATGCTGGGGACACAGGTTTGAGCCCTGGTCCGGGAAGATCCCACATGCCGCGGCGCAACTAAGCCCATGCACCACAACTGCTGAGCCTGCACTCTAAAGCTTGCGAGCCACAATTACTGAGCCTGTGTACTGCAACTACTGAAGCCCACATGCCTAGAGCCCGTGCTCTGCAACAAGAGAAGCCATTGCAATGAGAAGCCCGCACACCGCAACGAAGAGTAGCCCCCCCCTCACCACAACCAGAGACAAGCCCACGTGAAGCAACAAAGACCCAACACAACCAAAAATTAAAAAAAATAAAATAAATTAATTAAAAAAATAAAAATAAACAAATGGGACCTAGTGAAACTTAAAAGCTTTTGCACAGCAAAGGAAACTATAAACAAGACAGAAAGACAATCCTCAGAGTGAGAGAGAATATTTGCAAACGAATCAATGGACAAAGGATTAATCTCCAAAATATATAAACAGCTCATGCAGCTCAATGTTAAAAAAACAAACAACCCAATCCAAAAATGGGCAGGAGACCTAAATAGACTTCTCTCCAAAGAAGAATAGAATTACCATATGACCCAGCAATCCCACTACTGGGCATATACCCAGAGAAAACCATAATTCAAAAAGACACATGCACCCCAATGTTCATTGCAGCACTATTTACAATAGCCAGGTCATGGAAGCAACCTAAATGCCCATCGACAGACGAATGGATAAAGATGTGGTACATATATACAATGGAATATTACTCAGCCATAAAACGGAACGAAATTGGGTCATTTGTAGTGACGTGGATGGACCTAGAGACTGTCATACAAAGTGAAGAAAGTCAGAAAGAGAAAAACAAATATCCTATATTAACGCATATATGTGGACTCTAGAAAACTGGTGCAGATGAACCAGTTTGCCAGGCAGAAATAGAGACACAGATGTAGAGAACACGCATATGGACACCAAGGGGGGAAAGTGGGGGAAGGGGAGGGTGGGATGAATTGGGAGATTGAGATTGACATGTATACACTGATATGTATAAAACAGATAACCGTAAGAACCTGCTGTATAAAAAAAAGTTTTTTAAAGAAAAGAAAAGCAAAAAAAGTCTTCATGAGAACTTAAAAAAAAACCTTATTTCATTTGCTTTCTCTTCTTTAAACTGGCAATGCAATGAAAACTTCAGGTTAACTGAGGATTTAGTAAGTTATAATTCTGTTAATAGATGGACTATCTTAGGCCTTTAGAACAAAGGCAGACTGTATTCTGATTCCAGCCCTTTCAGGGACCCCTGGTCTGACTCAGCCCCTTTCTTCTTAGGAAGGCACATATAAGCTAATCGGCTTTGTGGACCAACTGGCAGTTCACTTCAGCCAAGTCGGAAACCTGATCCCCAAAGATTCGGATGAAGGAAGGCGACAGCACTACCTCCATGAGTTAGCAGCAGGTAAGCCTCTGGGCCAGCCTGAGGCTGCAGCCTAGAGCGTGGTCCCCTTTCTCTGGGCACTCTAGGGAGGAGATGGCTAAGCCAGAACTTTGCAGAGCCTCTTCTTACATAAAGTCTCACAGCTGGCTGTCCTGGGTAGGTCTGGGAGCAAACCCTTGAGGCTCAGGCCAAGGAGAACCCTGGGGAAGGCGAGCTCTGAAAGGCAGAAACCAAGAAGGCCTTACCCCGCCAGGGGATGGGGGAGCGGGCTGCACTTTGAGCTCAACACCAATATCCTAAGGTTCTCAGGAGTCCGCCAAAGTGGTGATTTCAGAAACAGAAATCCTTGAAGAAGAAGAAGAGCCCAAGGAAGCTGAAGCTGGGAGTCAAACAGATGTGCCTGCCGCTGAGGTTCAGTATCATATTGCTCTCCATCCCACCCCTTCCCGCTCCAGCTATGGCTGGAGGCTTCAGGGCTGACTCGCTGGGGCTGGGGGCTGAAGGTGAGAAGTTAAGAGACTTCAGGTGCCAACGCCTCTGGCATAATCACTCTCTCCCACTTCCATCCTCTCCCAGGACACGACTTCTCCCCACTCCCCATCCTGCACCACCCTCTTCTCACAGCTGAGTCCTGGTCCTGTGGGTCTTTCCTTCCAGGCACCTGAGAAAATGGCCGAAGAAGAATCGATGACTCCTAAGCAGCCCAAGGAACGAAAGGTCACCAACAAGTTCAACTTCAGTGAGAGGGCCTCACAGACCTTCAACAACCCCCTCCGGGTAGAGCAACCCCCCCTCCCCCGAGCCCCTTCCCCTCGCAGCTCCACACTGTGCATAGCGGGGAGGGAGCAGGCCTGACCCAGCACCAGCAGCCCTCAGCCTGGCAGGTGACAGGGCAGATGGAAGAGTTTCGCTCTTCCGGGGGAGCTGGGAGCATGTGTTCAGGTCCCAGAAAGTCATCCAGGCAGGAGTTCAGAGGGAGTAACAAGGAGGCTGGGTCACTCTACTGAGAGCCTGAAACTTGAATTCGGCCTTGAAGTGAAGGTCAGGATGTGGGGAAGGGAGGGGAGGCCAGAATGTGCCAGGGAGTCAAGATTAGGAGCCAGTCTGACTGAAGTTGATGGTCTCCATGATAGACTAGCTGGTAGTTCCCTGGCTCATAAGTGTGGAGGACCCTGAGTACCAGGCTGAAAGAATCTCTCAGGGTTTCAGGTGAGAGACTCACATATGTTAAGGCAGTGTTCTCCACAAATCAACCTGAAAGGAGGGCAGAAATCTACAGGGTGGGGTTTTGGCGGCTCCTAACCACCCTCTGTAGTCCCTAAGCTGACGTTCAGTAATCTGGGTGATACACAATGGGGAGGGGGTGCATTCCCCTGGTGGAGTCAGAGACCAAAGTATTAGGGGGAAACCTTCTCAAGGTGAGGAATATTAGCCCAATGGCCTCCCAGGGGTTGACCTCCGGTCCAGCATTGGAGGCTGGCCAAGGGCTGAGTTCTTGCAGATCTGTTCATCCCCCTGTTGGAGTTCTTCTTGGCTGAAACTGGCACAATCAGACTTCACTGCCCCTACTTTCTAGCTTAGGCTTCTTCTGAAGGAGCCCTGGATGGAAATTTTAGGCTTTCACCATGTCATTTTGTCCTTTGCCCAGGCCATTCTTTAATTCCCCAGTGCTGTGTCCCACCCCTTCCTCAGCTCCAACAAAAATGCTTTTCCTGCGGATATACCATTGGGTTAAGTGAGAGGAGTTGAGGGCTTTCTGTGGGTCATCTGTTGTCGATGTTCTCTAGGACCGAGAATGCCAGATGGAGCCTCCTCCCAGGACAAACTTTTCAGCCACAGCCAATCAGGTGAGACCCTGGGCCAATCTAAAAGCCATCACTCCCTCCCCCTCTGTATCCTTGTCTAGCTCCCTCGGCAACAAGGGAGACTGGCGTGGTCAAAGATCCCTCTGGAAATCTGCCCTCCTTATCCACCCACCTCCCTGCTCCTTGTCCAGTCTCTGAACTCCAGGCACATGAGACAGTAGGTCTCCACCCAGAGAGCTCTATATCAGCCCAGGGCAGGACTGTCCAAGGGGGAAACAGGTATGGCTTCTGGGAGTTCCTCCAAACTGGGGAAAACACTCATTCCCCTGGATCCTCTACAGCCTGTGGCACCTCACAGCTGACTCTGAAGTGTTAGCACTCTGACCCTGCCCATCCAGCAGCCTTCAGTGTTCCTGCAGACGCTCCTTCCCCCTCAAGTCCCACTGGATAGCCATGCTGATTTGGGCAGGATATGGTGCCAGGTGACCTGAGCTCAGTGCCCAACTCTGCGGCTCACACTGCAAGATCCTAGGCAAATCAGGTCACCCTTAATGCCTTAGTCCCTTTCTCTGTCAAATGAGGATGACAAGCGACCTCACAGGGTTGTTGGAGGGCTCTGAATGAACACTGAAGTACAGTGCAATGTGGAGAACTGGCCCATGGGTGAATTATTAAATGTAAGGTGTTCCTATCTGGCCTCCAGGGAGCAGTGGCTGCTCAGATCTGGGGAGCACGCAGTGCGGCCTGGGGCATTTGCCCAGCCCCAGATCCATGCTGCTTCCTCTGCTACTATCCTTGGGCTTCTCTTACTGTCAGAGCCAGTTAGCAGGGGTTCCCTTACTTTTGGTTATCTTTTTATGCTGAGAAGTTTTGATCAGGGCTGTAGACAGCCAGCCTGAGCCAATATGTTTATCCCATCCCTACAGGGGGAGTCATTTTTAAAATTTCCTAGTTCAGAGTCTCATAAATCACTAAGAAAACTGTGAGCTAGCTGATCTTTGCCCATTTGTCTGCCTTAGTGGAGGTGGTAGGCTGGAACGATACTGATCTCCAGCTGACAACTGAGTCCCTGGGTTGCACGGTGGAAAGCCCAGCCCCGGGGTGCTCCGAGAGCCCCTTCATTCCTGTCCTAGAGCTGACGGCAGGGAAGACAGACACTGAATACATAATTAAGGTGGGCCAAGTAGAGGATACTATGAAGACCTGTGACGGGTTGAAGATCGACTCCTCAAGCCCTAAAGGCTGAAGAGGAGCTGGCTGGGTGAAGATTTTGCCCTAAGATGATCCTTCTCATCTCTCCCTTGCCTAGTGGGAGATCTATGATGCCTACATAGAAGAGCTTGAGAAGCAGGAAAAGACTAAAGAGAAGGAGAAGACAAAGACCCCAGTGGCTAAAAAAGTGGGAAAGATGGAGATGAGGAAGATGACATCTATGGAGTCCCAGGTTTGGTGATGGTTCCCATGGCTCTGTCACAGAGAATGACTGAGTGGTACCTTGGCTCCTGGGTAGACAGAAGCCTGGCTATCTGTGAGGACTTCACAGACACTTAAGGCAGGATGCTAATGATACTTATGAACAGTTCTTTCCTTGTGGGAAGGTGTGAGGAGAGCTATAACTGCCTCTGGCATTCCACAGATCACCCCAATTTTATATAGGTCTGGAGGCTAGCAGGAATTCAGGATTGTTGGGCTAGGGAGCAACAGAAGACATGAATGTTATTAAAAGCCTGATGTGCACCCTGGAAGAGCTTGGGAGTCTTCCCAGGGCAGAGTGGCATGTGAGGATAAGGCACCACCTCCCTGGCCAAAAGTTCATGGGGTTTGGGAGGGTGATTTTCTCTTGGACCTTCAGTCTTTGGGTTTACTTGCACTCAATTCTTCAGGTCCAGGAGCCAAGTCAGAGCTGATCACAGCTGATCATAGAGTCCAAGCCAATGGGTATGGCAACCCTATGATGGATTTGCCATGAAGAGCTATGCAAGAGTCATAATAGAGGTCATGGTTGGGAGCTCACTGTGGGTGTAGCCAGCATAGGTTTGGAGATCATCATGGAAGTTAACAGTGATAGGTCACTGCAGGGAGGGTCACCACAGGGAGATGCTGAGGGGCCACATTTGTCCCTTCAGTAGAGAGAGAGCTGTGTCAGGAGCCAGAGTCCCATTATGGAGATCAGGATGAGTTTGACGTGCAGTGGGGAGGGAAGGACAATGTCCACCAGAAGCCAGGGTCAAGTTCAGCACCTCGGAGAGCTCCCAGACAGCTCTCAGGGAAGCCGTTCTGCTCCGCTCCAGAATAGAAGCCAGATCATACTCTTCCTTTGTCTGAAGTATGCCCGTGAAAAGTCACATTTTAGGAGAGGTTTGAGGGTTCCCGGCCCTGGCTTAATAGGAACTGCCCAATTCAGTTTCATTTAATCACAGAGCAAGCCCTTGGTGATCATGACCATGCTGAGTACTGGAACCCTGAGGTGAAAGATAAGTCCCTGCCCTGCAGGTTGCCCTGTCCAGACCCTTAACTTTCCCTATACCGTTCCCTAGAGGTAAGGGGCTTCCGAGGGGCCGTTGGCCTGGGTCCAGTTTCGCTTGAAGATCCATCAGGGGTTTGGCTATGGGCTCTGGGACCTTGGTTAAAGAAACCTTAACTGCAGTCACCAGGACCCACAGACCAGAAGAAAGATCCCTGTGACTGAGACTGAAAAACTGTCCTTGGGTCTCAGCCCTACCAGAGTTGGTATCTAGGGAGGCAGGACCACACTGGGTTCTTCCAGCTTGGCTCACATGAAAGGCTGTGATGCAGGCAGATTCCAGCCCTCTGAACCAAGAAAGACAGTGGAACAGGACAGTGGGGGTATAACATAGCCAGTTAACACTTTAGTATTCTATTCAACCTCCCCACAAGGGAATTGATCTCTAACTGGGAATCCCAAGTACCGGGCCAGGCTATCTGTAGAGCAGATTGGGGGTGGCAGTTGCCTTCCCCTTTGCTGAGGCCCAGCACATGAACAGAGTGATACCCCTTTCTCAGAGACCCAGATCTGATTAGGTTGGTATAAAACTCAAGTGTGTGGGAGGAGAAAAAGCAGAATAACTTCATGATACTCTGTCGGAAGGTCTGCAGTGGTAGATCTCAGGTTTCTGTCTCACTAATGATTTGGGTAAATGTACAGAAATGAATGTAAGTTTGTCTTATCTGAGAGATTAGGCCAGCAAAGGGGGAAAGGGCTCAGAGGCCACAAGTTCAGTCAGAACCAACAAAGAGCTGTGTCTGCTCAAGTAGCATAGTTTCTGGAACCATACTCTCTCCTCAGAGCGCATCTGGATCCCTGAGTCTCCCAGGACCAGGAAAGGCTGGGTAGGAACTGGCTCTCTGTGTGGGGCTGAGAGCACAGGCCCTAGAGTCCACAGATTTGAGTGTACGTCCTGGCTTTGCCATGGAGCTGGATTTTTCTAAAACCTGTTCCCTCATCTGTAGACAGCCTAATGATACCTGATTTGCAAGACTGTCGTGAGAACCCAAGATAATATATGCACAGCCCCTAAAATAGTACTTGCTTGATACTGGTTGACAGGTGGTGGCTGTTAACATGCCATGCATGGCTGATGGAGCTGGGAGGGTTCGCCTGAAGGAGTGCTGACTCGAGGAATGAGGCGCTGTCCTCCTACATCAGAGGACCTATCATCTGGCACACAAGTCTCTATGGCTGGAGGACAGAGTTAGGACCATGGGTATAAGACCCAGGGAAGGAGGTTTCAGCTAACAGGCTGTCTGACCGTACAAGATACTGCCTGACTTGGGGAGAGATGTTTGCCAGGAAGCTGCTGAGGGGCAAGGATTCCTGCTTTGGGTCAGGGAATAGGGGGCACTGGCTGGGACCAGGTGAACTCTTGAGTGTTGTGATTATGAGACTCCAGTGAATGTCCCTGGTCGGTTTTCTGAAATAAGCTTGGAGTCGGTTTGAAAACTGATGAGTCTCAAAGGCAGTCCCCCACGTGTGACTTTGTAAGTAATCCCCCACCACACTGGGCCGCATGTTTCCTCTGACACCCCCACACCATCACCACCGGGCACTGGGTTACTAACACCATGGTGCTTATTACATTTAATCCTACAATGACCCCATGACGCAGGTGGCATTATCCATCCCCACTGTATCAGAGCGCTTTAAAACACAGAGATGTAATTTACCTAAAGTTGCCACTCAGCTCCTAATCTGTGGGATGGGATGGGGATCCAGGTCTGTGTGGTCCCAGAACCCGCTCTCTTAACCACTGCCTGACACTGTCAGTCCTGGGAAATCTCATCTTTGAGAGCCATGGGCCTGGCCCTCTGGAGCCCCTTCTGGAGGGCTGTCCACTCCACTGGTTCATTCCTGCCACCTGCCCTAAACTCTTTAGGCCCTTCTTGCCAGCCCCAAACTCTTTGCTCCTCTTTTAACCTGTTAAATGGTTTACGTTATGGAATTTCACATAGTGATGATCTTGTTTTTTTGTTCAGAATGAGTCTGAGTCATTTCCCCCTGACATGAAACTTCATGCTTTCTCCTTGGCCTGGGCCGTGGACAGGGCCCTGGGTTAGGAGTCAGTTCTGCCTTGTACTCCCTGTGTAAAAGCAGGTCTCTTTTCTCTCCCTGGGCCTCTGTGTCCTCTCAACTCTTGACTAAGTAAGTTGGACCAGAAGATCTCTGAGAACTTTAACAGGAGCCCTTGTTGCTCAGGCTGGTGAAACTTCTGTCCCCACCAAAGAAGTCTCCTACCTACCCTGTCTGCTGTCCCCTCCAATACCCCTCCTGGGCTCTCTTCAATGCCCTGTCTTGTGCTCAGAGATACGCCTTCCCCAGAATAAGCTCAGGATGAAAGAGCAAGAGGCAGGCTCTGCTCAGAGGCCAAGTGTGGCAGTGCAGACTCCTTGTGCCACTTGTGAGCTGGGCGTTCCCAGAAGAGGATGTTGGGGAGAACTGGGCCTTGAGGCACAAAGAGATACCTTTACAGAGCTATCTGGGGTGGGTGGTGTCAAAGAGGCATTGCTGAACCAATTGTAAGTCAGGGCTGTGGCTCAGGGCATGACCTTCCAGATGCTGGCTTAGGACCTGTGGCTCCTGTATCTCCACAGAGTGATGACATCACCAAAGTGACCCAAGCTGCTAAAATCGTGGAGCGGATGGTCAACCAGAACACATACGATGATGTTGCTCAAGGTTAGATTTAAAGTGCTGGCAACTACTATTATTACCTGTATTAAAAATCCCTCATACCAAACGAGTATCTGAGTGTCCCATGCTAGGTCCTACAGGTGCAAGGGGAGAAAAAATAATCCCTTCTCTGGATGTCACTAGGGAGATAAGACTTAACACAGGTCAAACAGGAACAATGGCGTAAGAAAAAAAAGGGTGTGGTGATGAGATCTGACAATGGTGCAGCAAAAAATCTGCACATTAGGGATTTCACAGCATCTTTCTAACAATCCTGGGAGGAGGCAGAGCAGAGATTTTTATCCCTTCTTCACACACGACAAAGCTAAGGCCAAGGCCACCTGACTAGTGAAAGGCAGAGAGGACCCAAACCTAGGTCTTAAGCCACCTAATTCTGTGCTCTGCTCTCTACTCTGTCCAGCTTAGGGACCATACAAGTGACAGAATGCAGACAGAAACTGCTCTGGGGATCCTCAAGAATGGAGGAGGGGAAGGGAGGGGTAGCAGCAGTCAAGGAAGGCTTCAGGGAGGGCTGAGCTGGATGCCAAGGGATAAGCAGAGTTTGAGTGGGAGGTTAGCAGAGGGCAGATGTGCTGGGCAGGAGACAGCACGAGCAGTGACTCAGCGGTGAAAATGAATTGGAAAGGACTCTGGGGTCAAGGGGCAGCAGGCTCAGTGACCCCGACAGAGGCTCTGTTGGTAAGTGGTGAGAGTTCAGGCTGGAGAACTGGTCGGGGCCAGTTAAGGAAGGGCCTTGAATGTCATGCAGGGAATCTGAGCTTTCTCTGCAGAGAGTTCAAAGATACTGTCCAGGCAGGGACACGGCCCGAGGAGAGCAGGGCTGGAGGAGGGTACCACTGGGCAGAATACAGCGGCAGAGGCGAGGGTGAGGTTCCGGTGTGGGTAGAGTGGGCCTCACTGCACCTTACCCAGAATGCATCATCAGGGTTGGAGAAAAAGGTGCAGTTACAACAGTGAACAGCAAGCACCAGCCTTCCCTGGGAATGGCCTATGTACCAGGCGTTGTACTGTGCGATTTACATGTATTATTTTATTTCATCCTGACAGCCACACTGTCAGGTGAAAACCACTATTATCTCCATTTTAGAGATGAGACATTCAGGCTGAAATGTCACCACTTGTTCGAAAACACAGCTAGTGTGAGGTGTGAGTGGCACAGTCAGAGCTCGAACACAGGCCCCCTGGATCCATAGCCTAAGCACTTTAGCACGAGGCCACAGAGCCACTGAGCTGGAAGGGACATTTCAAATAAACACTCAATAGGTCCATGTGAGTGATTAATTAGTGACGAGGTGAAGAAAGAGATTGATTCAGAAACGCTTAAATCCTGGGGGCCTGGGAAATTCTGGTGTCTTTGACAGAGCCAGGGAAACGGAATCCTTCCCATGGCATGAACAGCACATTCCCAAGTGGCTTGTATTTCCCTAAGAGGTCGTGCATTTATTTGGAGCAGCTGCCTCCCCACAGTTGGCAGCTCCCCACTGCTGGCTGGTCTCCTCTGCTGACAGCCCAGGGCTCTTCTTGGTGACTTGATGCTCATTGCTCACCCATGGGACAGAGAAACCAGGGCTGCCAAGACCAGCAGCCTAAACAAGCCCCCTTGTTATCATTCAGGCTGGAAAACGACCTTGAGTGCTTTTCAAAGCTGTCAAAGTACACGGCAGCTGTGAATGAATTTGTCACTCACACAGCTTGGCTTCCTGAAACCCAGACTCTGCAATCAGCCCACCAAAGAGCTGCAAACATGATTAATATCCATGGAGAAATTGGCCTTGGTGAACCTTTTTCATTTATAAGAACACAGTCACATAAGCATTGAACCTTGGTTTTTTAAAATTGCATACACTCTACCCTTTGGGAAGAAGTGAAAACAGCGAAGTGTTACCAATTAATCTCCTCTCTGAAACAAAGTCTTTTCAAAGATAGTCTGAGCTCAGGGATCTCTGATGTGATCAAGGCTCATGCCTCTGACCACTCTAATCTTTTTTTTTGTCTGAGCCATTTTTGAGGGCTAAATGTAGTCCCCAAACCTCCAAGTGTGTGGCGTTGTGAGAGAGGCCGGGGCCGTGCCTGAGCATGTCCTTGACCACGTTGGATAAGAGGATCATTTTCTAATGGGTTGGAAAGAAGACCGAGAACCATTTCCCTTCTGTTGATCTATCTTGTTGCCTTCTTTGAACAGTCATCAGGTGTCTGCTCTGTGGCTGGCCCTGTGCTAGGCACTGCGGGTCCAGAGATGAAAATAACGTGCTTCCTGCTCCCCAGGAGCTGTCTTCCCCGGGCGGGAGACAGGCAAAAGGATAAAGAGAGGCAACGCTGTATTGACACACGTTTCAGCAGACGAGAGGCAGGGCTGGGATGGAGGAGGAGGTGAACTCTGCTCAGCAAGAAAGTGAAGGCCTCACAGAGCAGGGGAAGTTTGATCTGGATCTAGAGTGAGTGGGAGTTTTCAGGAGGAGCAGGACATTTTAGACACTGTTTGATATAGAGGGTAGGTGAACAGTTGGCTGGAAATGACATGGAAGTAGTGGCCAGGAGCCTCGGTTTGACCAGGGAGCCCCTGTTCAAGGGGAGCCATCGAGGGGTTTTCAGGGAAGTAGGGGAGGTGGTTTATTCTGCAGAATGCGGACTGGAGGAGGAGTGTCCGGAGGTAGAGAGACCAGCTAGGAGGGTGGCGTAAGAGTCTGGGTGATGGCTTTTGGGGCCTGAACCTAGGAAGTGGCTATGGGTCTGGAGAGAAGTGAATAGACTAAAAAGATAATCAGAAGGAAAACAGGAGAAATGATGGAAAAAGATCAGTCAAGGTTTTTATCAAAATGATGGAAAAAGATCATTCAAGGTTTTTACCAAGATTTCTGGTTTAGACAAGTAGAAGTATGGAGGGGGCTTCTACCTAAGTTAGAGAAAAGGGAGGTAGAGACAATGTAGGGCAGGAGATGAACTTGAGCTCAAAGGACCCTTGAGGGAGCCAGGCAGCTTCACTCCAGCGGGGCTTGGCAGTGGATATGAAGATGGACAGACCTGGAATTATTATCCTCGAGGACGTAGCCACTTCAATGTAATTTACCTCCAAAAACAACAATGACAGAAACAACAACATTGTAGAGAGCTTACTCTGTGCCAGGTATTTTTCTAAGTACTTTACATATATTAGCAATTAATCCTCACAACAGTCCTTTGAGATAGGTACTATTACTATTCCCACTCTGAAATACAAAGAGGTTAATTGTTTTGGCCAAGGAGGTCCAGACAGAAAGTGGCAGTCCCAGGGCTGACTCAGCCTGTGTGTGTTTAAGATTTTAAGTACTACGAGGATGCCGCTGACGCATACCGGGACCAGGAGGGTACGCTGCTGCCTCTCTGGAAGTTCCAAAATGACAAAGCCAAGCGCCTGGCCGTCACCGCCCTCTGCTGGTGAGTATAAACATTGCAGAAAACCTGGAATCCCTGAGCGCCTGCTGCGTGCCAAGCCCTGAGCAGGGCGCTTCTACCGCGCTTAATCACTTTGAAGCTGACGCGTAGCATTACGGAAAAAAGTGAGACTGGGATTCTTACGGGATCGTCCCGGGTCTCTAAGCTCAACAGTAGATGTCTACAGTGTAGTTAAGGCATCACTGTACATGGGAGAGCCATGTCCAGTTCCCGGGCCAAGGGGTTCTTATTTCTTTTGCAGGAATCCAAAGTACAATGATCTGTTTGCAGTGGGACATGGCTCCTGTAAGTAATCTGCCTATTTGTTCATTTTCTCACTCAACCAGCAAACACGAAGTACCTACTCAGTGCAGAGCTCTTTGCCAGGTGTGAAAGATACAAAAGATGACTAAGTCTAGCTCCCTCAGCGTGCTCACAGTGTAATGGAGAAGACCCGCTGTCATACTGGCAATTAGTTCTGGATGAAGGAATATGCCAAAATGAGCCTCGAAGGAGTGATTATGGTAAAGGAAGAGGGGGAGAGGACTTCTGGCAGAGGGGGCAGCATATGCAAAGGTCTGGAGGCCTGAGAGATATGGGAGAAAATGAAGCTGTAGAGGGGGCCAGGGTTAGCCCCCAAAGGGCTTGGTAAGCCATTCCAGGAAACTTGGACCTTCTCTGGAGGGGAAAACACTGAAGGAATTTGAGAAGGGCTGCGACACAACCTCTGCAGGGGGCATTTGCAGGCGTGAGACTGGAGGCTGGAGACCAGCTAGGAGACTGGGGAGGCATCCCAAGGAGAGATGGCAGGATCTGAACCACCAGCGTGGGGTGGAGATGGAGAAGTGGATTTGAGAAGGATGAGAAGGTAGACTGGACCAGACCTGGGGAGGGGTTTGGTGGTGAGGCCTGAAGGAGGAGAGTTTCCTGAGCAGGCCCTGGAGCAGGCGGGGTGGGGAAGGGGGGCAAGCACTTGATGTTCATCACTGGCCCCGAACCCTGGGAGACCACCGCCTTCCGGGATGCTCCCGTCCCCGCCAGGTTCCATCACCCCACAGCAGGAGGCAGCACAGTGGAAACCGTGTGGCACTTTGCTTTCCCTTCGTGTTCCTTGGTCCCTGCAGAAGCCCCTGCCTCTGCACTGGCCTGGGCGTTCCCTCTTCCTAACGGGAGAGGGCCCCATACTTCACGTTAGCCGCAGCTCCCTAGGCGAACAACATGTTTTCCGGCTAGGAGGATTAGCTTCTGCGAACAGAAAAACCTTCCCATTCTCCAAGCTGCTGCTGGCTGGCAGGCATACAAGCTCCCGGTTTCTGCCCCTCAGACCGCCTGTCCGCCCAGCCCATTCTTTGACCAGTGTCAGGGAGGGAGGGGAGGGCCAGGAGGAGTGGGTGTTTGTCATTCCTCTCAGGGAGAAGCCCTTGGAGCTGCTCCCAGCCTCATGGTCTGGGCCGCCTTTGAGGATGCCCTAAATGCCCGCTTTGTGTCCCCACTCCTGAGGATGGGCTACTGCCAAGAGGGAAGCGCCCACCCCCTCTGGCAGGGAACTAGCACATTCCTCCCCCTCTGCTGCAGCTACTGGGCCGGGAACAGGGTGGGGGGCTGAGCAGGCCCTCCCAGGAGTGGGTGTGGACCCCTCTCTGAGGCTGATCAGCCCAGGCTCTCTGCCCAGGACTGAGGTAGGGATGTGGGGTGCTCCCCAGCAGGTGGGAGGAGAAACTGCTTCAGCTCTAGCCCTATCCTCCTCTCGCTGAGGGCCAGGAGGGGTCGTCAGCTGGTTGGGGTCACATAGAGGTTGTCCACGGGGGCAGCCTTAGCCAGGAGCGGTGGAGAAGAGTAACCCACCCCCCAGGAATCAATGGCCCCAAGCCCAACAGGCCCAGAGGCCTCCTTTGGGCAGGCACACACCCAGGAAGGGTCTCTTTGTCCTTTGTTGGCCACATCCACGTGCCTGGATGGCACTGCTATCAGCTGCAGACCTTCTGGCTGGAAGGTCACTTCCCAGTGGTATGACCTGGGGCCAGAAGCTGCTCTCAGCCTTGGTGTTTTCACTGGTGACCTGGAGAGGCTGACACCTGCTGGCCCTTTGTCCCAGGGCCGTCATGAGACATGCGTGGAAGAAAAGCAGCAAATGTGCCCCATGAGCTGTAGGAACCACTCGCACATAAAGGACAACCATTGCTGACTTGTCTGGCATTCTGTCTCTGAGCTTTCCTGCAGGACCCTCCGGGGCCCTGAGCAGAGAGCGGGAGCTATAGGGACAGAGGGGTATCAGACAAGGCCCCTACCTCTTCTCTTAGAGAGCTGGGCCCGGCAGCGGCAGCGGCGGTGGTATTTGCTGTCACTGGTATGGGAGCTGTTGACCAGTTTTCCAACGGGCATCTATTCTCCAGAGCCTTGTACGTGTCAGCATCAATCTGCGGAGGCCTGAGCAGAGCCAGGCTGGGCTGGAATGCAGACGGGCCCCTGCATTCGCTCCTGAGGTCGCCCCTGGGAGTCCCATGCTCACAAGTGCCCAGGTGCCTGCCTGGAAGAAAGAGGGGCAAAGCTGAGGCAGGCAAAAGGCACCCTAGTTACTGGACGGGGTCATTGTGAGGAGCAGCTGGCTCACCAGCACCCATCACACTGTCTTTGGAAATTCCCAGCAGCCAACCTCCCATTATCAGACTCGGCCTCCTGTGGACACACTCTAAAGTGAGAATTTGGGTTTGTTGTTGGGTTTGACCCTGATGAGCTCAGCCCAGGGCTCCTTTTGCCTGGAATTCCCAGATGTTGATTCTCTGACCCAGCCAAATAAGACTTGGGCAGGGGTAGGCATGCACCCTAGGAAGGACTGGGGCCAAGGCTGGTCGTCTGGAGCCAGGCCAGGAGCAAGCAGGTGAGGAAAAGAGCCTGG
Organism: Physeter macrocephalus; assembly: GCF_002837175.3. Taxonomy (NCBI): domain Eukaryota; kingdom Metazoa; phylum Chordata; class Mammalia; order Artiodactyla; family Physeteridae; genus Physeter; species Physeter macrocephalus. The sequence continues at coordinate 74,643,384 of NC_041222.1, forward strand.
GCAATTACCTGCAACAGCACAGAAGCGATCACACCCACCTCCCCTCGTGGCTGCTGGGTACCAGATAGTGGACATGTCAGGCTGCATATAGGGCAGAGACTGGGGTGCCCTCTAGGGCCAGGCTCCTTGTCTCAGCAGAGTGAAGAAAGGCTGTCAGCAGGTGAAAGCAGATGGAGGAACACTGGAAGGCAAAGGAGGTAGTCTAGGAAGAGCTGGCCCACGGGGCAAACATGGGATGCAATTATATCAGCCTGCTGCACTGAAGGGGTGCTTTCCAGCCCATTAGGCAGTTCACAGCAGGGAAATGGGGACTCCTTGTGGTCTGTTGGGCAGGGATGGTGGAACAGATCCTAGACACTGTGTGGTCCTGACTGGCTATCACACAGGAGACGGGGAGGAAGCCTCCCAGCAGGACACATCTTAGAAAGGCAGAAGAGCCAGCTGTCCCTCAGCCCAGCCTCTGAGGGACAGCACCCTCAAAAGAGGCCAGTCAGGCCCTGAGTCCCAGCGCTAAACCCATTCCCACTCTGCCCCACCCCCTGCTGGCCGGTCCATCAGCCTGCCCAGGCCAGGGATGCACTTGTAGGGATTTAAATCTTTCCTGATCATTTATTTGTCAGCTTCACTAATTAAGCAGTGTTAATTTCATTTACTGAAAATGGAAATTCATCCACCTCATTTCTCCCCGTTCATCCCCCGCACACAAAATCCATCACTCCTCAGCTGCAGGCTGTGTAAAATTTACAGGACTAATTATGTTGTCAGGTCTCTTTGTAAATACAGTCCATAAAGGCCACTGTGCTCACCGGGTTGTAGTGCAAGGGCATTCCCATTGTTAATTACTGGTTAGTTATTTAGGTTCTCAAATGTTTGCCTCATTTTCCCTAAATCAAATTAAATGTCCCGCTTGATGTATTCTGTCTCCAAGGCTGTGGTCTTATTTCCCACACTGTTTAAATATGACTTCTAATCAGGTGAGAGCTCTCGGAAAAGCCCAGCTACCTGGAAGGCTGGATCCAGCCTGGCACCACGGTCTGTGGGGCACACTGGAGGTTTGGAACACTCTAGCACAGATGTGCTTTCTTGGGGGCAGCCTTGGGCCAGTCCCCTGCCTTTGGAGACTGAAAATCCTAACCCAAGGGGCATATCTGTTCCTGGAGTCCAAGGTGGCAGGGCTGGGGTGTGGGAAACTGAGGGAGGGTTTCATTATTGTCATCAGAAGAGCTGGGGATCATTGCCTCCATCCCCCTGACTTCTAGAGGGACTGCTTCCAAACCACCCCAGAAAAAGGTACCATCTGCGGGGCTGTTGGGCTGCACCCCACAGGCCTGCAAGCCTGGTAACTGCCCAGCTGTGAGACCAAAGAAGGAGCCCAGAGAAAGTGACGGAGACACCCGCAACTTATTGGCTAGGGAATCTTACAAGTCAGAAGCAAAAGGTCCTGGAGCAACACCCACACCGTGTATGGCAGACTGCACACAGGACATGGCCACAATCCTTGCTGCTGGGGGAGAAGGAGGCTACCATTTATAGGGGGAATTGGCATCAGGTTGGCTCATCAGTCGCCAGCGAAACCAGCAGCTGTGGCAGGGGGCAAGCACGTAGGTAGTTACTGATTAAGTCCTATGATTAAGGGAATTAGATGGTCATGTGATTAAGGTGTAGGTGAAGCAGGGACTGGTTGATCAGGGGATGTGCAGAGAGCAAGAGAACAGCCATCCTGAGTGGCCTCTCCCTCTGATTCCTAAAAGTGGAGTTTGGGTCAACCTTCCCTGAAAACCTACCGTATTAGTTTCCTATTGCTGAAGTAACAAATTACCGTGAACATGATGGCTTAAAACAACACAAATTTATTATCTTACAGTTCTGGAGGTCAGACATCCAAACTGGGTTTTGCCGAGCAAAAGTCAGGTGTCAGCAGGACTTCATTCCCCTTGGAGGCTCTAGGGGAACATCCACTTCCCTGCCTTTCCCAGTTTCGAGGCTGCCCATATTCCATCGCTTGTGGCCTCCTTCCAGCTAGCAATTGCATCATTGCGATATCTGCTTCTGTTGTCACACCTCCTCCTCTGACTCTCCTGCCTCCTTCTTTCCCTTATAAGGACCCCTGTGATTACACTGGGTCCACCCGGATAATCCGGGATAATCTCCCCATCTCAAGGTCTTTAATTTAATCACATCTACAAAATCCCTTTTGCTGTGCAAAGTAACATATTTATGGGCTCCGGAGATTAGGACATGGACATTTGGGGGACATTATTCTGCCTACCACAGCCCCCTCCGAGTGCCTTTTTCATGCCTTAATAAGGGAGTCATTAAACAGCTGCTGCCTTAGAGTCAGCCCTGGGCTGGATTCGTTTGGGAGCCTCAGGAAGAGAGGAGGAGGCCTGCTGACCGACACTGGCTTGGTATCCTTGTCTCTCCAGCTTGGCATCTACTTCCCTCTGACCACTGACCTGGCTTTAGCCAGATGCCCCAACATGCCCTCTGTCTGCCTTGCCCTCCCCAAATCCTGAGCAGAAGCCCAGGCTTCTCCTGACAGCCAGAACTCTCCAGAGTGATCTAGAGCTCTTCCTTGTAGGGCAGGGGTAGAGCTGTGGGGCGGAGGCCCACACTTGGTGATTGCCAGTCCAAGAAGGCATCCATCCATCCTCCTCACTGGGCACTACTCTGCTAGAGCCCTGGGAGAGGGAGCTGAGGGCAGTGAGAGCTTTGGTCTATGGTGGAATTAAGCCACCCGTCCCCTGAGACCATGGCTTTCTGAGAACTGCCAGATCAGGCTCTATTAGGGAGTTGATTCTCCTCCCCCAAATCTCGTGGATCATTGAAGGTCAGAGTCAGGGAGGCCTTAGAGATTATCCAGCAGAGCAGGGTTAGCAGGAGGCAACTCTCTCACTGGAGAGAGTAAGCCTGCTGGGCCACACCAGGGCATGCTCCCTCACTCCATCCTTTGGAGGCAGGCTAAGGAAAAGACCTGCTCACAACCACCTGTAATAATGCTGTACAGGTAGAGGAGTTCCTGGGGGTAGGGTGGGCACTCAAAGAGGAGAGGCTGAACGGTCTAGAAGGCTTCCTGGAGAAGGGCAAAAGTGCAAAGTGGAGCTAAGGCCAGGCCAGCGGCCCTCTCCCCCTGTCTTGGGGTCACACCCCACGTGGTTTCTCCTCCCCACCTCCCCTCCGTCTTTCTCTCCCTTTCCCTTCCTCTATTCCTCTTTCCCTTTCACCCAGCCACACATACTCACTGAAATCCTATGGCCTAGAATAACCTGGAATTCCTTCACTGGCCCCAGACTTCAGGGCTCCTGCCTCTCTATGTAATGGAGTGTGGGGTTGGGGGCTCCCATCTGTGTCACTGGGCCCTCCGGTCCTGCTTTGGGGAGCCAGGTAGTCTGTGGGATTCAGGACAAAGTACCCCAGGGCCCAGGGCCCAAGGCTCTCTGAGCGAGCCTTGAGCCTGATGGGATTCTATCTCTCACTGGGAACTGAGGCACTGTAGGTGACCTTGATGCCAATGTCTTACTGGGACTGCTGGTGACCTGGCTGGCGGCATCATATTGGGAATGATGGCAGGCTGGGCGATGATGTCACTAGGACTGCTGGTAGCCTGAGCAACGATATCACATGGAGACCATTGGTGGTCTGAGTAGTGATGTCATTTTAGGACTTTTAGAAGACAAGATGATGCTATCATGCTGGCACCGTTGCAGGTTAGGGCAGTGATGTCACATTGGGCACACTTAGAGAATGGAACAGTGAGGTCTCATAGGGGCCTGGAGACGGGCGTGAGAAGATCATAGAATAAGACAGAGTGGAGAGGAAGCCCCAGCTGAATGAGAATTTTTCTCTGCTTTCCTGGTGAGGTTTGGCAGACAAAGCCCTGAACTGGAATTCAGGAAACACATGGTCTAGCCATGATTAGAAGCTGTGATCTTTATGTCAGGAGGGCTTGTTTGGTTGCAAATAGCAGAGACCCCTAGGGCCAGGTTAAGAACGGGGGGCTTACTTCCAGGATGCATGTGGCCTGGGAACGCAGGCAGGACCTCAGGCCTTAGTGTGGCTGGTTGCTCTCTGTGTCCCTGCCTCGTGAAATCCACGCTTCTCTCTGCCAGAAGTTTCCTCTCGTCATGCCTAACTGCCCTGGCCCGTACACATTCTCTAGTCCAGATTCTGGAAGGATTGGCTGTGCTAGTCGCCCCACTACCCCAACAGGTCTGGTGCCCCCTTCTCCTCCTTTCTCCACCTCCATGTAAAGATCAGATTAGTGCCACTACCCTGAGCAGAGTAACTGCAGCGATAAACAGGCTACTGGGTGTGGCAAACACCAAGCAATGGGTCTAATGCACTAGGGGACACCATTCTCCCCTCTGGCCTCAGTTTACCCACCTATAAAATCTGGGGGCCATAGTTCAGTGTCTAGTCCCAGTGGTTCTGTGAGTGGGTCAGAGAGGTCCTCACTGCAGAGTTACTAAGCCGACCTAGGGTTTCCAACCCTCCTTTCCTGGTTCCACTGGTCATGAAGGCTCTTTGCGTGTGCAGGGGCACGGGGGGCTGGAAGCGTGTCTAGAGAAAGTGAGTCATCACTGCTGTCCCTCAAGGGGCCAGATACCGTGGCACAGTGAGAGCAAGTGTGAGGTCATGCCTGCCTTTGCCCCTTGGTGCCATAAGGAGAGCATCTGAGTCCTCAGCCTGAGCATCACTCACCCAGCCACCCGGCCTTTCATTCGCCCGCTGGCCCACGCACTCCCACTCTGTCAGTCTTGCCCGGCATCAAGGCCAGATTGGACATCAAGGGCATCTACAGCTCACCTCTGGCCTGGCATTTAATACTTTGATTACCCAGCGAGGGCTTGCCCATTCAGCCACGGGGTCTGGCTCCCTGTCACCACACTAGGGGCCGCTGAGGGCAAGCCCACGTCTCCAGTGGGGTGTGCCTGTCCCTGCCAGGCTCAGCCCAGGGGGAGGGCCCAGATCAGGTGCTCAGGATTTGGGTCATGAATTAAAGGAACGGCAAGTGACTGTCACACTGCCCGGTTCAAGCCCTTCGTGGTCAGGGTGGGAAAGACACTCCCCTCAGCCAACTGCAGATCTCTCCCTGAATTCAAGAGTCAGCCCTTGGGGCCCAGCCTGGAGCCCTACGGGGTGAGGTACTGCCAGCTCCCATCCCCCACCTCAAGGCCAGTCTTTGAGATAGTGCCGGGCACAGGGTGACCCAACCTGGCTTTCCTCACTTTCCCCAGAGCAGAAGCATTTTCCTTCCTGGACCACTGCGTGCCCTCCCCGTGGCTCAGGCTGGACCCTCGTACCTTCCACTCCAGGGGCAGCCCCCTCCTCACACAGGAAGACTCCCGTGCAATTGATCAGGGGAGGGGCTCCTGACAGGAGTCCCAGAGCTGGTGACAGTTAGCCATGGCAAGGGAAGGTGGGCTCCCCCACAGACAGCTGCGCTGGTGGGCAGGCCGGCTGGCCTCAGCTTCCAGCTCTGCCCACCTAAGGCCAGCCTGGCTCCTGGCTGCTCCCTGCTCCCTAACCCTGGCTCCCAGGAAGCATCCGCTGTGCTTGCCGAGTGCCCAGGGTGAGGATACCTGGGACCTGGTCATAGCTGGGCTCATGCCCAGAGTCCAGGGAGCCCAGCCCAGACTGTCCCTGAGCCCAGCCCAGTCACCTGCTCCCTCAAGAAACGGGCAGCCTTAGGAACAAGACAGAGAGAATGACTCAGCAAAACTCACCAAGCTGGGGCTGCTTCCCTATCCTTCCCGCCCATGGGCTCCTCACCTCAGGACTGGCCACCCTGGGAGGAGGGCCCAGGCCTGCAGTGGCCGGGGGCAGAGGAGATAGCCCTGGGGGGCCGGCGGAGCTAAAAGGCTGCCTCAGCACAGGGCCCCCAAGACAGGGGGTTGCTCTACACTTCCACCTCTCCAGCTCTGGCTCTTCTGAGCTTGGGAAGGGTCCTGGGCTGGTGGCAGGAGAGCAGGAATGGAGGGCTGGGACTGTATTCCATTCAGTGACTGCGTTATCAGGATGGGCGCCAAGTGTGCGGAGAATGAAGGAGTGTGGGAGGCGTTCCCTTGCCATGGGGCGGGCCGGGAGGAGGACGTCTGCTGAGCGGTCCACTGTTGATCACCGAAGGCTGCGCCCAGGCCAGAGGGATAGCACCGTGGCCTACGGAAGCCTGACTGGCTGGCCTGGGACCTTTCGAATCTGGGAGCATGCTTAGAGCTAGGGCTCAGGCTGCAGCTGGGGACTGTGGGACCAGAGGGTCTGGGAAGATGCCCACAGGTGGCTAGTGTGGGACTCCTACAGGCAATTCCGTGTTAGTCCAGACTGAAGCCCTGTCCTTGGCTGGGGATGAGGGGTACATGGCCATTATCCCAGCACCTAAGGGCAGGAGATGGGCTGGGCATCTGAACCCTCTCTGAGGATACTGCTCCTTCCCAAGCCCACCCAGATTCTTCACTTAACAACTCTTTGAGCCTGCAGCCCCCCCCTTTCCTGTACCCCAGGGAGACTAAGGAGAATGACTGTCCGTCCCTCAGATATGTCCGGTCACCTTATCTGTTGGATCCTCTCGTGAACCCTGAGAAGGGGAGTGGTTCAAGTCGCATGATTCTGTCTCACGGACAGAGTAGATGAAGCCCCGAGAGGTCTCGAATGCTCTCTGTCAGAGGCAGAACAGGGCAGGGCTTGTCCACCCTGTGAAGGAGGGGCCGGGGCTTCCCCAGCAGGGACTGTCCAATGACCACCGCCCTCTTCCCTGGGACAGATGACTTCATGAAGCAGAGCCGGGGCATGCTGCTGTTCTACAGCATGAAGAACCCCAGCTTCCCTGAATACATCTTCAGCAGTGAGAGCGGCATCCTGTGTCTGGACGTGCACGTGGACCACCCCTACCTAGTGGTGGTGGGCCATTACGACGGCAACGTGGCCATTTACAACCTCAAGAAGCCCCACTCCCAGCCCTCCTTCCGCAGCTCAGCCAAGTCTGGCAAGCACACAGAACCCGTGTGGCAGGTCAGCCTTGGACCAGGGTGGGAGAAGTGGGTGGGGATGAGTAGCGTGTGGGCCTGGGAGCCAGCGGACGAGGGGCCTTGGGGAGGAGAGGGCCACAGGCAAGGCCACAGGGATGACAGCTACCAGCTTAGAGACCAAGGAGCTGGGTGTGAGGAGGGGCAGAGAAGAGCAGAGGCGTGGCGTCAGGAGGCAAGAGGGTCTGTGGTAAGAGCTGGGGTCTGCTGCCTCAGAGCTCCCATCAGGCAGGGCCCATCTGTCTGCTAAGGATCTCGGATCTCTTAGGTGTCATGGTCAGTGACTCAGAGCCCGTGGTGGGAAGCCCCCAGGGCCTGATGGGCCTCTCCTGGGTGTGTCAAGGGCTCCAGGGGTCTATGGTCTTCCTCAGCTCCCCACAGGGGCTCTCTTCTGCCATCTGGGCTAGATTTGGGGAACTCCCAGACAGGGGTAGGCACTGCCCGTTCTCTGCCTTCTTCGTGGGGCTGTAAGGCCTGGTAGGTGACGTCTGTCCCTGAGGCTTCTGTGTAACACCCATCTTCTCCAGACAGGCATAGAATGGGACCATTACCTAGTCACTGGGGCTATGGTGGCCTCTCAGCTTCATGCTTTACCCAGAGCTGGGGCATCCCCTCCCCCGAAACACCCTCCCCACAGTTCTCGACCAAAGCCAGACCCGCAGCCTCAGGAGTTCTCTCCTCTGAAAAGCCCACCTCCCCATTCATCGCGTCCAGGCCCGCGGAAGTCTCCAGACACGGGGAGAGTGTCTGCAGAGACTTTAAAGCCCAGGGTGAGGAGAAAAGACTCGCTTTGATCAAACTGAACCAACACCAGCCCCGGCCCGGCTTTCCGAGCACGGGCAGACAGCCCAGGGCCAAGCACGGAGCATCTCCGGGTGGCCTGACTATCCTCCTCAAGCCCAGGAGAGGGCGAGGGGCCAAGGCCAGCTACCCTACTCCCACTCTGCTCTGTTCTCTGAATCAAATCGCAGGTTGGAGAGAGAAGGAGGGTGTGCAGGAGACACAGTTTCCCCTTCGCTGGGTGGGTGCCAGGGACACTGGACGGGGTGGCCTTCTGTTCTCCCACCATCCTGTCGGGAAAACAGGGCTGCTGCCTTTGCAAAACCGAAGACTCAGAGTTCTTGGCTGGAATCAGGGCTTGCGACATGGGAGGGGCCTGCCTCTCACTCCTTTAATGACTTCCTGTTCTCTTCTTTTGCTCTCATTCCCTCCCTGCTTCCTCATTCATCCATTCATTCATCAACTCCTACCTGTTCTCTCCTCTGGGAGCTGAGGATGCTCAGGGCTTGGTGTCTGGATACGGCAGCCACAGCTGAGCAGGATACGGAGTGTGCTAAGGAGGGCTCATGGGGGCGCTGAGGATTGTCCAGATTGTCTGGGATGGAGACCAGGGGCCAGAGGGCCAGGGAGGTCTTCCTAAAGGAAGCAGCACCTAAGCTGAATCGTGAAGAATGAGGAAGTATTCGTTAGATGGAGAAGGGTACAAAGGGGTCACACGTGCACTGGAAAGACACGGGCATCAAGCAGAGGGGCCTGCTGAGCAACAACACACCGCGTGGGGCTCAGTGTGAGGGACTCCTGAGAAACATACGGGAGCTCAGTCGTGAGTGGGCTTCTCTAGCAAGTAGGAAGCTTGGACTTTGCATGTTAGTGGTCTCAAATGAAGTGTCAGTACAGAAGCCCGATGTATTAATAAGACGAGAGTGGGGCTGATCTGGTAGGATCAGGGTCCTGATTGCTTGAGGGTCCCCTGTTATCACTCCCTGCGTCCCCTGAGCTACTTTCACAAGGCTCCTAAGAGTTTGTTCCAGCAGAGTTTGAAAATCACTGCCCAACCATCAGAGGGTTTGGGGCAAAGAAGTCCCACAGTCAGGTAGTGTCTTGGAGATGCCCTCTGGCCGCAGCATGAGAGATCTTGAAGCCTGAGCTACAACAGGGGCAGTGGAGATAAAAATGAGGAGGTAGGGTTGAGAGCTGTCGAGGCAGTAAAATCAAGAACAGGAAACGACTGATTGGATATGGTGAAAAGGAAAAATTGGTGACATTGCCTGGGACTCCGGCTTGGGAGACCCAGTAGGAAATCCATGGATTTCTGGCAGAAGTTAATATAAGAAGCCAGAGGAGGAGGTGTCCTACAGGCAGTTGGCTGTATATCCTGGAGCTTGAAGAAGAGCCAGGCTGACGAATGAGGTGTCAGAGACATCAGGGTCTAAGTCCTTCTCAACGGGACTGTGTCTTGGGAGGAACGAGATGGGTTGTTTTAGGTCTCAAATGCCAGGCTGGGGGCAGAAGGACTTTGTTCTGTTGGCAGCGGGGAGCCATGGAAGGTTTTGGAGCCAGGGAGAGAACTGTCTGTCCGAAGGAGACTGGGTTCCTGTTCCATGGCACAGGCTACCTCCCAGGGGAGCCCATCTGGGTAGTGCAGCCGTGTTCAGGCCCCGCTGTGAAGCCTCAACCACAACACTCTGCAGGGTGTGCGTGTGTGTGTGTGTGTGTGTATTCTGTGCTACACCGGGGAAGGGAAGGGGGCAGGAAGGATCCGAGCAGACCCCTGGGGTCTGGGTAGTGCAGCCGTGTTCAGGCCCCGCTGTGAAGCCTCAACCACAACACTCTGCAGGGTGTGCGTGTGTGTGTGTGTGTGTGTGTATTCTGTGCTACACCGGGGAAGGGAAGGGGGCAGGAAGGATCCGAGCAGACCCCTGGGGTCAAACACGCCTGCCCTAATCAGATAAGGCAAAAGAGAAGGGATCGGTGAAACAGGCCTCCGTCTCCTCCCTACCACCTGCTTCCTGGGCATTCATGCATTCTCTTAACCCCACTTCCACCTGCCCCCCTCTTGGCCCTCTTTATTCCTACCCTCCCACCTCGACCCCAGGAGCACGTGTGTGACTTGCACACACACGCGCGCACACACACGTACATGCTCACTTGCATATGCACACACACCACCCCCCAACTGGGCATCAGGCTGCTGCTAAGTGGGGTGTGAAATACAATTTCCGTGCACGCTGGCGGCCGCTCATTAAACGCTTCCCTTGGCAGCTCCCTCGTGCCTCTTACAGCCTGGCCTTTGACACCCCCTGTCCCCTCCCCCCTTTAAAGGGACTGCCTTTACACAGAAGAGGAAGTGGTCTCAGCATCAGGGCTGCTCTGACTTGTGCCTCACAAGCTCTGTGGTGTTCTAGGACCCCCAGTGAAAGCACAAAAGAGCAGCCTGCCCAGACAGACCCAGACAGGACTGGGTCTGCCCTCCTGCAGCTCTGACCAGCCAGGCCTGGGACGTGGCCCTGGAAAAGCAATCCCCTCCGGGCTACACAAACCCCTCGAGGGCCAGGTGACAACTGTGGTTACCGGCAGCAGCCCTGGGTTCCTGTCCTCCCTCACTGGGCCTCTCCTTGTGACAGGGGGAAGGGACAGTGGCCCCAGCACAGGAGGCCTGGAGGGAACTGGAGGGTGGAAAGATCTGGGCACCCAGCCCTGCCCCAGCTCTCCCGGACATGGCTTGGCCAGGCCTCCACATCTGGCAACAGAAACTTGAGCCTCAAGCATGTCATCTTCATAAGACAACAGCTCTGTCTCCCAAACACTTTCGCATATGTTTGCTTCCAGCCCGGAGAAGATGGGTGGGGCAGGATTATTAACCCCAATTTGCAGATGGAGGAATGCAACTCACGTCTGAGATTTGGGAGCAAGATTCTGGAAGCAGGGGCTAGTGGTGAAGTGAAGTTGGGAACAGAAGAGAGCCGCCTAGAGAAAGGCCAAGCCCGGATGGGGAGGGTGGTGGGGGGAGGCTGCTCCTCCCCACCACCCAAGGAAGCAGGAAAAAGCCCCCCAAGAGCCTTGCCACCCTGATTCCTAGCATGATGGTAATACTGAGGATATTAGCTAATAATATTTATTGAACACTTCATATTTGCAATGTTCTGACCTAAGGGCTTCACATTCATTTATTCCTTACAACAAGCCCATGCTATTATGGTTCCTGTTTTGTAAATGAGGAAGCTGGTTGATGGGCTCTGTCCTTCCCAGGCCCTGTAAGGAGGTCAAACCCAGAGCCACTGCCTTCTTACAACTGGGCTCCTAAAACTCGAGGAACCGGTCACCTCCAGTGCTGAGCCGGGACACTGGGCAGTGTTCCGACTGGCCAGTTGCCTCAGGATGCTCAGGGAGAGAGGAATGAATGGAAGGAGGGAAGGCGGGGAAATCAGGGGACTCGGGGATATGGGCTCCCAGAACTGGCTTCTGGACCTCAGATGGGTTCTTGAGGGGCCCTAACCCAACGCCCTAGAGCTCACAGTTTGGGATGTTTCAGGTCAAGTGGCAGAAGGATGACATGGACCACAACCTTAACTTCTTCTCTGTATCATCTGATGGCAGGATCGTGTCTTGGACGCTCGTGAAGGTGCCTGTTTCCCAGAAAGGGTCATGCAGGGGTGGAGATAGGGTGTGGGGGGAGCTGAATGACAGAGGAACCCCCAACCTTGCCGGTCCAGCCCCACCCATGTGCTTCCCCCTCCCTGTGTGACTGCAGAGCGAGCTGGTTCACACAGATGTCATCAAGCTGAAGGTGGAGAACAGCACGACCGAGGGTCTCGAGGGCTTGCAGATACACACAGTGGGTAAGAGCCCCAGCCCCTCACATCCACGCCTGGCCACGTCACCCCAGCCCATGAGGTCTCTGGTCCTCCCTCTTTCTGCCACACCGCACCGTGCCTCCACTTGTGCCTGACCGGAGGTAATGAGAAAGCCTGGCCCAGTGCACCCAGCCCTTGGCCATTTGCAGACACTCCCTGTTTATGCAGATCAGGCCCCTGTTTACCCAGATCCTCTCCCTGTTTACTCAATTCCTCCCCTGTTGATGCAGACTATAACCCTGTTTGCACAGACCATATCCCTGTTTGCAGACCCTGTCCCTGTTTACCCTGACCCTGACCCTGTTTAACTCAATCCCTGCCTTGTTTATCCAGGCCCCATTCCTGTCTGCAGAAGCCCTGGCCCGTTTGCAGCGTCCCAACTGCCCGGGACAAGCTGCAGTCCAGAGGCCCGGTTTCTGTTTGCCTGGCTGGCCCCAGCCCTCCCTCACAAGCACTTGGGCTCAGGCCATCCTGGGTAGAGGAGGTGCTGGGAGCCTCCCTCCCAGTACTGGCCTAAAGCTGTTCCCTCTCCTCCCAAGGCTGTGGCACTGCCTTTGACTTCCACAAAGAGATCGACTACCTGTTCCTAGTGGGCACAGAGGAGGGGAAAATCTACAAGGTGAGGCAGCACTGCCCTCAATGCCAGCTCCTTACAGGGCCTCTTAGACCTGGGAGCTTATCGTTCTCAACAGATCCTATTCGGACAGATCTTAGGGCTCATCAGTTCTGGAAGGCTTCTTGCTGGAACAGAATGCATTTCTTGGCCTGCTTGGGTGGCGGGAAGAGTGGCTGAGTGCAGGAAAGGGGATGGAGAATCTAGAGGGTGACTTTGGCCCAGCCCAGCATCCTTCCCTCTGGGTCCTGCTCCCTTCCTGGTAGTGGAGGAGGTAGAGCTGGGAGTGGAGGTTGGGGGGCTTGGAACATTCTGGGGAGACTTCCTGGAGGAGATCTGAACTTGAGCTGAGCTTCCAAGGCCAGGTAACAAGAAAATTTATCTCTGAGTACCGGGTTCATCCCAGCCGGCAGCGGGATGGAACTTCAGGGCCAGTTTCAGCCAAGTCTCAGTGTTAGTGGGTGAACATCCTTCTGAACCTTCATCCACCCAGAAATAGCTCTGCTGCAAGCTTTTCTTAGGCTCAGAGCCTCAGAATGTTAATTACAGGCCGCCTCCCAGGAGCCCCTGAGGCCCAGGCAGAGCTGGTCTGAATGCAAAAGAGGTCCTCACCCGCCCTCCCCTGCTCCCAGTGGCCGTGGGGGAGAGAGGGAGAGGCTAGTTGGCCACTCAGTCTCCTGGAGGGAGGGTGTGAGGGGCCTGCTGGTCAGGGCAAGAAAACGAGTGAGAAATCGTGAGATTGGGACTTGCTTCTGGCTCTGTACCTGCTCTCACCTGGGCAAGGTGGGATGTTTATCACTGCTGCAAGGCTTTTGTATGTGCAGGTGGATCCAGCACTCTGTCTGCCCGGCCGCAGGCCTTGGTCTGGACACAAGCGAGACACCACACCTCCCCCAGGGCCCCTTACACCTGCTCTGCCTGGGTTCAGGGAGGGAAGGCCTTTTCTGCCAGGCCTGGAATCCTCTGGGCAGACTTCCCTCACCCTCCAGGAAGACTCCCCTGCCTAGCCCCTTAAGCCCCTCCTTTCTCTCTGGTTGCTTTGAGGGTGAGAAATGCAGCTGAGAGCTTGGCCCCAGCTCAGCTGTGACAGTGAGTGGGGCGAGGACAGAAGAGGAATCTCAGGGTCTGACCCTCCAGGGCACCCAGGGAAGTGGTGGCTGCTGACCTCTCTCACTCCTGACCCCCGCTTCCCCACCCTCACCCCAGTGCTCCAAATCCTACTCCAGCCATTTCCTCAGCACCTATGACGCCCACAGCATGGCAGTGGATGCTGTGTCCTGGAACCCCTACCACACCAAGGTCTTCATGTCCTGCAGCTCCGACTGGACCGTGAAGATCTGGGACCACACCATCCAGTGAGGGGCCTGCCCTCCCTCGGGCGCCACCCTGGGCTGGGGCCGGCGGGGCTCTGGCACCGTGAGCCCTCTGTGCCCTGAGCTTTCCACCCCTCCCCACTGCAGGACCCCGATGTTCATCTATGACCTAAATTCAGCCGTGGGCGACGTGGCCTGGGCCCCATACTCTTCCACTGTGTTTGCAGCAGTCACCACCAATGGGAAGGTGAGTGACTCCTTCCTGACCCTGCTGACCCCCTACTGAAGGTAGGATGAGCTGTCTCAAGGTCTCCCTCCTGGAGAGCCCACGCCATGCCCAGGTCAGGTGGGGGAAGGCAGAACATAAGGACTGTGTATCCTCAAGGGCCAGGCCACCCAGGGCCCTGTCAAAAGAGGGATCATTCATGCCATGAGGCCTGGAGGAGAGAGTGGGGCTGTTCACCTTGAAGGAGAGAGCACTCTGGGGGTTAAGATGCCATGAAGAGCAGTTATCTTCTCTGAGGGCCCTGGGGAGGGAGCTACAGGGTGGCAGGTGCCAACTTGATGTAAGGAAAAACTTCTGAGCCAGAGTTGATCTGTGACTGAAATAGTGTCTAAAAGGCAACAAGGTCCCCATCCCTGGGAGTGTGCAACCTGAGTCTGAGAAGGGGAGATGGAAGGGGGTCTATGCAACAATGAGAGTTGGTGAAAGCTCAGAAACAGTTTGTGAGAAAATGCTTATGCGGTACATTTTCCTTTTGGACTTTGATATAAACTGAGAAGCACCTACCAGAAAAGAATATAGTGATTAAGGCATCACCCTCGAGTCAGTCATCTATTTGCTGAACAAATGTGTAACCAAGGGTCAACTGTGGTTCCCAGCTCCAGGCCAGGGCCTGGTGACTCAGGTTCCTGCTGTCACAGAACTTAGGCTCCAGTGAAGGGAAAGAGACAAAAGGAACAACAACAAAACCCCCAATAGTGTTAAGTGCTAGGCAGAGATTAAAAGAGGATGATGTATGTATACCAATGTTTGTAGCAGCATTATTCATAACAGCCAAAAAGTAGAAACAACCCAAATGTCTGTCAGCTGATGAATGGGTAAACAATAGGTACTATATCCACAAGGAGTGTTATTCAGTAATAACAAAGAATGAAGTATTGATGCATGCTGTATCATGCATGAACCCTGAAAAATGCTTAGTTTAAGAAGCCAGTCACAAAAGACCAAACATTGTATGATTCCATTTATATAGGTCTAGAATAGGCAAACCTATAGGGACAAAGTAGATGTGTGGTTACCTAGGGCTAGAGGAGTTGGGAGAAAATGGGGAATGACTGGTAATCGGTGTAAGGGTTCTTTTGGGGGTGATGAAAATGTCCTAAAATTGGTTGTGGTGATGGTTACATAACTGTGAATATACTAAAAAAGAGGAATTGTATACTTTAAATGGGTAAATTTTATAGTATGTGAGTTATATCTTCACAAAACTGTTATGTCTTTAAAATGAGAGAGAGTGATGTAAAAGAAAAGGACTCGGTGATCTCTTAGATAAAGTGGTCAGGGAAATTTTCTTTAAAGAGATGACATTCAAGAGGAGAGCTGAGTCACAAGAAAGAGCCAACCAGGTGAAGATGCAGGGATGCATTCCAGACAGAGCAACAGCTAGTGCAAATGCCCTGAGGGGAGAATTAGCTGGAAGGGTTTAAGAAACAGGCATGGAGGGTGGCTGGGGTCTAGTAGGCAAAGGGGTGAGAGCCTGAGATGAGAGCAGACAGTGAAGAATCTAGAGTAAGGACTCTGGATTTTCTGTAGAGTGCCCAGGGAGACTATTGGAGGATTTTAGATTTTTTAAAGGTAAGTCTGGCTGCTGCATGAAGGATGGATGATAGAAGGGCAAGAGCTGAAGCAGAAAGACCAGTTAGGATGCTGCCACAGTCGTCTAGGCAAGAGTTGCTAATGGTTCGGACTTAGGATGCGGTAAAAATAAGATCAAACATTTATTGAGCACCGTTTTTTTTTTAAACAGTTTTATTTTATTTTATTTTATATTTATTTATTTGGTTGCGCCCAGTCTTAGTTGCAGCAGGCCAGCTCCTTAGTTGCAGCTCACCAGCTCCTTAGTTGTGGCATGCGAACTCTTCGTTGCGGCATACATGTGGGATCCAGTTCCCTGACCAGGGATCGAACCCGGGCCCCCTGCATTGGGAGCGCGGAGTCTTATCCGCTGTGCCACCAGGGAAGTCCCTGTTGAGCACCTTTATGACATGCACTGTCTGAACACCTGACGTATATTAGTTGGTAGAAAACCTGGCTCTGCCACTTACTGGCAAGTTAGCCTTAAGAGCCTCTTTCTCTTCATTTATAAAATGGGGATAATAACAGAACCTACCTTATAGAGTGGCTGTGAAGATTATAATTCGATGATGCAACCATGTAACATGCTTGCCCAGAGTCTAGTACATAGTAAGTGCTCCATAAATGGCAGCTGCTCTTAGTGTTAATTCTGCATAGACTTACATTTTTTCCTAAACGTTTTATCCGCATTCCCTCAACCACAGGAAAAACAAACAGAGACACAAATTGCCTCTCACACTGCCTAGGCTTCTGTCACCTTTCCCCAGAAAGTTCAGGGGCAGTTACTCTGAGGTGGGCGACAGGGGTCTCGTTTCCCCGAGTGTGCTGACACCCACCTCTTCACAGACCCACGTGTTTGACTTGTCCATCAACAAGTACGAGGCCATATGCAACCAGCCTGTGGTGGCCCAAAAGAAGAACAAGCTCACCCACGTGCAGTTCAACCCCATCCACCCCATCATCATTGTGGGCGATGATCGTGGGCACGTCACCTGCCTCAAGCTCTCACCCAATTTGCGCAAGATGCCGAAGGTACGGTTTTGGGGAGTTCGGGCTGCCATGAGAGAAAGTCTCCAGGATGGCAGGGGTTTGAGAGAAAGGGGAGGAGCCAGGGGGTGGCCCCCAGGTTTCTGGCTTTGGAGACCCAGGGTAAGCGTGGTGTCATTGCCCAAGTGAGGAGCACAGGAGAAGTAGGAGACAGATCAGTTCTGACATGCTGAATCTGAGTTACCTGTGGGGCCCCCAGGTGGAGACATCAGGTAAGCAGGTGACTCTGAGGATCCGAAGCCTGGGGGAAGCACACGGGCATCAGTGGCTTGTTTGGTGTCATGCAGGCAGGGGCTTGAGGCTTAGTTTCTGCTTCATTGGCTGGGCTTGCACAGGGATGCTGAACTGGGAGCTGCGGGTCCACACGGGAAGTAGGAAATGAGCCATGAGGAGGGTAACTAGGTCAGCATCTAGGCAGTCCTCCTTTTGAGCTCTGGTACCTTTCTGGAATCTCTAATGATCCGGAGACCCTGCCCAGAGCCCAAGGGCCCTGAATACAGGCCACCGAGACCAGAGCCATGACCTCAAAGTCTAGCTCTGAGAGTCCCAATTCAGACTTAAGAACCCAGGCCTTAGAATCCAGAGCCCAAAGGTCCAACTTAAAAATCCAGCGTCCCAAAACCTAGAGCCCAGTCCTGTCCATTTGGGCGCTAGGAGAGAAAATGGAATTTGCTTCCTGACAGGTTCTGGCCCAGGATCAGAGCTGGGCTGGAGCTGGGTCATGTTGCCCTGATGACTGTATCCCCTGGTTGCAGTTTGAGGCATTTACTTGCAGTTTGAGGCAAGGGCAGGGGCCTGTCTCTTTCAACTGCTGACACCTGCCCCCCGGTGCCCCTACCAAGGCAGGGGCCACCGCACTAACCCTCTCAGGCCAGCCTGGCCTATTCCCCACCAGGGCCAGGGAGGCAAGGGCTGGGAGTTTGGCCGGGCCTGTAATTGTAGCCAGCTGGGGGAGGGGGTGGACTTGGCTATAAATACTCAGAAGGCTGCTGAGTGCCTGCAGCTGTGGCCCAGAGGCTATGGTGGGCTGGGGGTGGGACGGGATGGGATGGGATGGGATGGGGGGCGGGGGTTGGGTGTGGTCTAAAACTCTCTGCTAAGCCCAGCTAGCTGGCCTCAAGGATGCGGAAGAAGGCAGTACAATTTGTGGAACAGATAAAATCTGTTCTTAATTTAGTGAGGAGAGAAACCCAGGCTTGAGCTAGGAGAGCTGGACAGCCCTGTGGGAGGGAAGGTGGTGACCCCTTGGGGCTGGGGTATAACCATCACACCTTGAAGGCAGTAGATCTGGGTGGGGGCCTGCCCTGCCCACTTTGACCCAGGGATGCAAGGATCTCCTACAGTCCCAACTCCTCTCAGAGCAAGGCTCAGCATCTATATCTCTGAGGACCTGAGGACACGGGTACCTGGGAATCAGAGGACCTGAGCAGGTGATAGCTGGGGGCTAGTTCTTAGGTGGATTGGCAGTTCCTGTGAAATCGCCACCTGACTCTATCAGCAGCCGAGTGATTCTGGCCAAAGGAAGTCCTCTGGGCATCCCTACCGCCCCTCTCTGCAGGCTGCAGTCTCCCTGATCTTCCCAAGAGGGCTTGGCCACAGAGGCCCGACTTCCAAGCCCAAGGAGCTTCCCAGGATTGGTGTCAGAGCCAACTTGTCAAAGGTCAAGGCCTACTTTCCCCAACCACTGTATAGATATAAACAGTTTGGGCAGAACTTGCCCAAAGTCATATAGGGAGTTAATGACAAAGCTGGAACTAAAAGCCAGGTCTCCTGACTCCCAGGAGATGAGGTGAGGGCAAGAAGAGAACACAAGGTTAATTTGGGAGGGAGAGGGGGAAGAGAGAGAAAAAGACATCTTTGTCCTCTGCCTCAGGAATGTAGAGGTGAGCCGGGGAGTGGCAAAGGCACTGGGCCGCACGGGGAGGAGGAGACAGACTTGGGAACAGGCGCAGGGGTCACGCCAGGAGGAAATCTGAGTTCCACAGGGTGTCAGCAGCCAAGATGGGGCCAGGAAGGGGCCTGCTGGCCCTGCATTCTCCTCCCACCTCACAGCCCGGGCCAGATCCAGGCTGGGCCCTCAGCAGGCAAGGCTGGGGCAGGTGCCAGTGGGCACAGGTGGCTGAGAGCACGGGGGCCCGGGCACAAAGGGAAGGCAGGAAATGGCAGCTGCCCCAGACTAGCCCACACCCCACCACCTGGACAGAAGGGAGGATGGCACTGGTGCTGGTCTGCCAGGGAGCTCTCAGGGCCTGAGTGACACATACCCCAGTGTCCCAGCTCTCTTTTTCTCAGGGCCCAGCTTACCAGCTAAAGGATTAGAGTGCCCTGTAGGCAGGGGTGAGGGGTCATAAATTCAGGACCCGCTCTTCTGAGGGACAGTCCCAGCCAAGGACATCTGGAATCACACGGGATACCCCATCAGCCCTCCTGGGTCTCCTGACACCTGCCCCCACCCTGGGTATGTCTGACACAGCGGGCCTGGTCCCAAAAGGTGCCCCACTCCCAACCTGGCCTGAAAGTGCTAGGTAACAGTACTAGGTGAGGGCACCTGTGGCTTTGTCCACACTCTTTTCCCTCCACAAACACACACCTCTTAGCTCCGTGTTAGGACTCAGCCTGGGACCTTCCTGTGGGAAGGCTGCTCCCAACAGTTAGAGGCCCTGGGCTACAGCTCTTCCTGGCTTCCCCCAATCCTCCCAGCATAAGGATCCTATGTTGATCTGAGGTTCAGAAACACAGCTGGATGTCTCTTGAAGGCCTCAGCTGGGCCCCTGCCACCCAACCTGGGATGGGGAAGGATCCTGGGGGACTTGGGGGCGGCAGGCAGGGGTCTGGAATCTAACTGGGAAGGAGAGAGGCGTGGCACAGATGCCTAAGCTGGGCTCAGGAGGTGGTGCTGGGAAGTAGAGAGAGGTGGCCCATCCCTCACCATTCCTCCCCCATGTGTACTTCCCTTCTCCCCAGGAAAAGAAGGGCCAGGAAGTGCAGAAGGGTCCAGCTGTGGAGATCGCAAAACTGGACAAACTGCTGAACCTGGTGAGGGAAGTAAAACCCAAGACCTGAGGGCCTGGCCCCAGGGCCTGGCCCATGTCTTGAACCCCATACTTGTAGCACCTGACCCTGGTACCCCAGCCCAGTATGTGTGTGACTGCACCCCTGATCAGGTCCCAGCACCTGCCCTCACCACCCTGCTCCAGCCCTGGTCCCAGCACCTCACCCCAGGACTTGGCCCTCAACCACCATTACCCCCTCCTACTTTGCGCAAATAAACTTGTGTCTGGAAGCCCACCTTTCATTCTGCTACAGCAAGGCCCCCAGGAAGAGGAGAAAATCTCAGGGTAGAGCCATAGTTCCATTTATTATCCAGCAAACAGTAGGAGGACCAGAGAAGGGGCCCAGCCTGGACACCCTCCCATTATTGCCATGGATTGCTTCCCCACCCTCGAGGGCCTGGAGGCGCTTGGCCTAGGGGGCGGTGGACCCAGCCCCGACCGCTGGGATGGAGCAGAGTCCAGATGGCCCTGGCCCTAGCACCAACTCATGAACCCCGACCCCAGGCCTGTCTACCAAGGGCCAGCAGAGCCCCTCTTGGAGCCAGGCCGACCAGACTCTGGGCTGCTGGGTCCAGCTCCAGACAGGCTGGACTCCTGAGTTCTGGACCCCAGGCTGGCTGGACCCTGGGATCCCGATTCCAGGTTCCAAGTGGGGTGGACTTAAGTCCCAGACTCTGGGCTAGGCCAGGGGCCTTCAGGGCTGCAGCAGGTAGCTGCCTTCATGGCTGAGCTTCTGGGGCGGGGGCGCCTTCTCAGGACAGGGGCCAGGGCTGGAGTTGGGACTGGATTCGGAGAGGGAGTCGATGTTGGCAGAGCGGGAGTGGCAGGCCCAGCAGAGAATGACCCAGAGCAGCAGCAGCAAGAAGCCTACGAGGCCGTTGCAGATGATGGCGATGAGGGCCCCCTGGGAGATGGCTGCCCCCATGATGGGCAGCACCCTCAGACAAGCACAGACTGAGAAGCTGCCTCAATGGCAAGGCCCATGCCGAGGCGGGACTCCGGTATAGCCGGCCTTCCAAGGAGGCTGTCCTGTCCACACACTCAATGATTCCCGGACAGTGAAGACGTCCGCCTGCAGTTCTGAGCCTGTGCGGGGTACAGAGCAAAGGCAAAGCGTGGTGAGGAGGAAGGGGTGGGGTTAGGCCTAGGAAGAGAGGCGTAGAGAAGACAGCCCGCACCCACACCTCTGGCCTCCCAGCAGGCCTCAGTACCCCACAGAGCCAACACCTGGCTCTGGGCATCTGGATGGGGGTGTGGCTACCGTGGGGAAGCTGCACTAAGCAGCCTATATCTCATTCTCCTTTTGACCAGTGGGCATGGCCTGGCCCTGCCCACTGAACATCCAGCCCTCAGAAGAACTGTGTGAGTGGGTGGGATTGAGGAAGCCCAAGGCCTTGACGGATGGGCACTGTGACCAGCTTCGGTGTGGCCTGGGCACCTCCCCCGACTCAGGACTCCAGCCAGCCAGCCCAGGAGACCTCCAGAGGCGCCAGCTCACACAGAGGGAACTTTGTGGAGGCCTGGCAGGCATGTGTGGGTCTGTGTTATCTACGACTGTGTACCTAGGTGCACCTCTCTGTGACACTGTCTCTCCAGGTCAGGTGCATGTGTCTGTGTGTCTGGCCCTTACTCTGTCCCTTGGTTCCCTTGCCTGGATCTGTGCCTCTGCCTCTGTATACCCACCTCCGTGTGTACCTGTCTGTCTCTCTGTAGCTCTCTTTATATCTGTCTCTCTCTGTGTCCCCATCTCTGAGTCTCTAAAGGTCTCTCTTGTGTCTCGTTTCTCTCCCATTCTATTTCTTTGTGTATCTCTGTATCAGTCTCTGTGTGTCTCCTTCTCCCTGTCTCTGTGTGTATGGGTCTCTTGTGTCTCCGTCTCTCTTTCTTCCCCGCTGTGTGTCCGTCTGTCCCCGTGGACGTGTCTCTATCCCCTCTCCGTGCGGTCTGTCTCTGTAGTTCTGTGCGTCTCTTATGTGTGTCTGTCTTTGTGTCTGTCTCTCTTTCTCCCCGGCTGTGTCTCTGTGTCTCCGTGTGTGTCTATGTCTCTTCATCTCCGTCTCTGGTTTTCAACGCCCCCCATGCCCGTGGTGGGAGGGCCCCTCTTACCTGAGTTGAGCCCGGTGCGCGCCCGCGGCAGGGTCCGGGGCAGCGGGATGCTGGGCGCCGACTGCTGCTCGGGAGCCTGCGGGCGGGGAGCAGCGGGAGGCGGGTAGGGGTGACGTCCCCTCCCACCGGCCCTCCCCCTCGGCAGCGCAGCCTCCGCCGGCCGCTCCCGCCGCGGCGCGACCGGAGCGGCCTCTGCCGCGGGCGGTCTGCGGCGAGCGGGGACCTCCTCCCTCTGGGGCGGCGCCTCCTCCGCGGCCGAGGCCGCTCGCCTGCTCGCACGGCAGCGCTCGGGCGGCGGCGGCCGTCTGGGCGCGGGGTTCGGCTGGGCTCGGCTGCCTTCGGCTACGTTCGGCTGGGCTCGACTGGTCTCCCGGCTGGGCTCGGCCAGGCTCGGCCAGGCTCGGCCGGCAGTAAAAACAGAGAAAGAGCCCCGCCTTCTCGGAGGCCAGCGACCGGCGGCCTGTTGGAGGAGGAGCCATCCCTCGCCGCTGCCGCCATTTAATTGGCTGGCCGTGCCAGGTTCCCTTGCCATTGGTTGTGCGCCGGGGTGAAGACTGGCCCGCCCCTTGTGCAGGCGGGGGCGGGGGCGGGAAGAGGGCTGAAGGGGCTACTCAGTGTGGATCCCTCCCCAGGGGTGAAGGGGGCGGGGCCCACCTACTTGCGGGGATTTCTTGCACTTTCAACACCCGGAAGATCTGCACACCCAACATCTGAGAAGGGCCAGAGCCGCCCTACCCCTCTAACCAGGAGACCACCCTTCCATATCTGCGAGAGGTCTCTGTCCCCATCATCTGGAGGGAGGCACTGGGATACAATATCTGGGAGGAGACCGAACCTCCTGGTCTTGGAAGTCCCCTATACTCCTGCACGTCCACTCCCACCTGGGTGTGGACTCTGCATCCCCACTTCAGAGGGTCTGTAGTTGGTTCCACATTCCCTGGCCCCAGGAGGTGTGAGCAGCTCTGCCAACATAAGTTGTTTTGACACATTTATTGAGTTCCCACCCAGTACTGGTCAGGGGTTTGTACTTCACCCTGCTATGGGGGAGCCTAGGACAGAGAGGAATGGGGTATTCTGAGGGATGGCTCAGCCCTGGCTGGAATAGGACCAGGCGTGACTCTCCATCCTAGATACTCCTGACTCCTCCATCCTAGAAGCTCTCCTAAGAGAAAGATCAGCTTGGGCAGGAGCTATCAGGTAGGGCTTCCTACCCTACTTCATATGCAAGGGATTCCTAAGTGGTCTGAGTGGACCCTTTTTTCATTCCACTGGACATATTCTCCCATGGATAAGCGCAGCTCTAAAGCTATACCATGAAGTCTCTCAGTGCTCCCAAATCCGATGTTAACTTATCTCTGGAATTCTAGATGCAGATCCAAGTGCCAACCAGAATCAGGGTGGTGTTGATTACTGGTTCTGCCATTTAACTAACTTTGTGATCTTGGGCAAGTTACTCAACCTCTTTTAGCCTCAGCTTCTTCATCTGTAAAATGGTTTTAGTAACAGCTACCTCTCAGGATTGTAATTCACTATTTATACCAGACCAACCATAGCTCAGCAAATACCAAGTGACACAACTCCAAGGACCACATGGGTAAGGTGCCCCTTCCCCCAATGAGATCCCTATAAAACTAAGTGCTATCTTGAAAATGAGAAAGGGAAGGGTAAAATAATCTGAAAGACTGAGTCATCCAAACCTACTGAATTTCTTAGAGACTGACTAAAATAAATTTTTAGACCTGCCTGAGTTTACCAGAGTGGATTAATTTTAGTTTCCCCTGCCCCTGTTACCCAGCAGGGTGGGGCCATTGTGAACAAGATCAAATCAGTTCTAGGAAAGAGAGAAGACTAATAATATTGCACATCTGAGTGTAATATGAGTGAATTTGTGACCCAGCTGCTGGAGTTCAGATTTTATCCTGAAGACAGTGGGGAGCCACTGAAGAAATTTTGAACAGAGGAGTAAATGTGATCATATCCAGAAATTAGAAGGATGATTTGGGCTGCTGGGTGGAAGGAGGGATTGAAGGCATTTGAGAGTAAAGGCAAGGAGTAATGACAGGGCATTGGAATGAGGTAGGGGAATAGGAGTGGAGAGAACAGGAAAGCATTGAGAATATTGGAGAGTTACAACTGGCAGGACTTAGAGACCTAGACCTATAGGATATGGGGGGTAAGAGGGAGGAAAAAGTCTGGGATAACTCCCAGCTTGGTGATAGGGATACCGTGATGCTATTTACTAAGATAGAGAACACAGGAGAAGGGGTAAGTTTCAACAGAGGGTTGGGGTGGGGAGGTAATGAATTCTCTTTTGGATATGTTGAATTTGAGGTACGAATTGGACATCCAAGTTGAGATGTTCAATAGACAGTTGGATAAACAGGTCTGAGGTTCAGGAGAGAGGTCCAGGCTGACGATAACATTGTGTGAGTTTCAGCAAAACAGTAGTAGTCAAACCAGAAAAGTGGAAGAACTCACCCAGGAAGAATAGGAACTGGTTTAAACAAAAAGATATATTTATAATCAGATACCTGAAACCTAAAGACAAGGATGCCTCAAGAACAACTGGAACTAATAGACACAAAAGCCATTAGGTTCTCTCTCCACTTATCTCTCTTACTTTCTGCCCGTCTCCTTCATTTCCATCCCCTGCCCTGCCCCAGCATTGTCCTCCCCACCCCCATTCTGGCTTCCAATGCTCTTCTGGTCCACGTGGTGAAAAACAAGACTTCAGACAATCCCATAGCTTAACATCTTAATATCTAGGCATCCAACAAGACACTGGCTTCGTTTTCTTGGTTGCAGTTTGCAGATTTCTCAGGAAGTACTCTGATTGGCTCAGCTTAGTTAGATGCTTAACTCTGGACCAATCAACTGGGGCCAAGGGACGGATGAGGATCAAATTGCCTAACATGACCCACATCATAACTGCATGGACACTGGGGTGAGTGGAGGAGGAGAAGAGAGATTCTGAAAAAGCAGAATGGCAGTTGTTCACTATAGTCCATCCTTTGCCCAACACAAACACATTTTTTCCCTATATGTATGATTCCAAAAATGTCCTCACCTATATAATCCAACCATCTCACTGTACATATGCTAATAAATTCACTTCCTTTTCAGTGGAGGGCAGCTCAATGACACATCCAGCTACTGCTTCTGGAGGTTATATCATAAGACCAATATTCTTCGTATATAGGTTCCCTGGGTAATGTCCCTTCGTGTTCTAGTCAGGTCTCTATAGGGTGTGAACATGGCTTCTAATAATCCCATTACCTTTGTTTGGACTGCCTTTGAACTACCTTTAAACCACTCCTCCCCACGCCCCCAAAAAACCTCCTGATATTTAGAGATGGAAGAAATAGAGAATAAAATGGAGTAAAAAGAAAGCATTGTATAGTGGTCACTATCCAGAACATTGTCTATAATATTTTGGCCATGAATAACAATGAAAATGATGGGACTAGGAAATCTCTTGGCAGCTGTGTGTTGACTCACTTCTTTGGCTGCCGAGTTCCTCCATCAGCCAATCTGGCTGTCCCAGGTTTTGCCCACAAAGACAAGATTTCTTACCCAGTTCTCTGAGAGCACCATTGTGGAGGATTTCTCTGTGGGGTACTCTACTGATTAGCACTACACTTTCTGGTAGTGTCTTAGGGATTTCCCTGGAATTGAGCAATCACAGATCTCTGCATTTATGAGGATTGGGTATGGTTTTATTTTTCCTCCCAGATGATACAATTCTTTTACAACTATTCTTTTAAAATCAGCCATCTGTCAGTTTCATCTGTGGGGGGGTGGGGAGAATACCTTTGGCTAATACTATATTTCATTGATTCTAAGGCACATTTTTTTCTAGTTTAAACAACTCTTGAAATCAGAATATGTCTTACAATTAATGGCATGTAATAGTTTTTAAGCCTCTTTTTTTTAGTAATTCAAATAACTTGCGTCTTATAATTGATGGAACATGTGACTTACTAAATATAGAAATTTTATCAGTCAGAGTTCTTTATCACAAATAATAGAATCCACTGGATAGTTGAAGCATAAAAGGGATTTGTTAAAAGATATTACTTAGCTCAGAATTGTTAGGAGGGCTAGGGAAATGGACTTGAGGATAAGTTTCTAGGAACAACACCCAAACCACACCATACGACCTGATGAGGAAATCACAGTCATTACCACTCCAAATACTAAGCTCTATGGCACTTCTGTGGTAAGAACTCAGTTTTGCAACCACTAGGAAACCAGTGCTGTTACTGCTACCATTCCCAAAAGCTAGATAGTTGCGCTATACAAAAATGAAGTCCTATGTCCAACCTGCTTCCTTTTTTCATCAGTCAGAATTCATTAGGTAACACAGTAGTTACAAACAACCCCCAGATCTTACTGGCTTAAAATAGCAAAGATGTATTTCTTGCTCAGCTACAGTTCTAGCATGGGTGAAGCGGGGAGGAAGAATCTTGCTCACTGTGGTCACTCAAGGCTCTAAGCTTTTGGAAGCTCCACCATCTTACAATGATGCCACCTTCTTGATATGAACCTTCAGAGTTGGCTGTGGCAGAAGAGAGTGAGGGAAAACGTGTACTGGCTTCTGCTCACATTGCATTGATCAAAACAAATCTCGGGCTTCCCTGGTGGTGCAGTAGTTAAGAATCCGCCTGCCAATGCAGGGGACACAGGTTCGAGCCCTGGTCCGGGAAGATCCCGCATGCCACGGAGCAACTAAGCCCGTGTGCTACAACCACTGAGCCTGCTCTCTAGAGCCTGCGAGCCACAACTACTGAGCCCACGTGCCACAACTACTGAAGCCTGCACGCCTAGAGCCCGTGCTCCGCAACAAGAGAAGCCACCACAATGAGAAGCCCGCACACCGCAGCGAAGAGTGGCCCCCGCTCACCGCAACTACAGAAAGCCCATGCGCCACAACTACAGGAAGCCCACGTGCAGCAACGAAGACCCAACACAGCCAAAAATAAAATAAATAAATTTATTAAAAAAACAAAAAACAAAAACAAATCTCGTGGCCACAAGTGCAATCCTCCTGGTGCTTAGAAGGAGAGGAGAACCAGAAATATTGGTGAACTTTGGTGACATTTACCTTGCTTATATTGCTCACTTCCAATCAAAATCTCATGTGGGGGAAGTAGCATGCCTATAGACAAGCTGCAAGGGGTGCTGGGAATTTTAGTTCTGACTTCTGTACTGAGGAGGCTAGGTTTTATTTTTTTTATTTTTTTATTAATTAATTAATTTATTTACTTTTGGCTGTGTTGGGTCTTCGTTTCTGTGCGAGGGCTTTCTCTAGTTGTGGCAAGCGGAGGCCACTCTTCATCGCGGTGCGCGGACCTCTCGCTATCGCAGCCTCTCTTGTTGCAGAACACAGGCTCCAGATGCGCAGGCTCGGTAATTGTGGCTCACGGGCCTAGTTGCTCCGCGGCATGTGGGATCTTCCCAGACCCGGGCTCGAACCTGTGTCCCCTGCATTGGCAGGCAGATTCTCAACCACTGCGCCACCAGGGAAGCCCGAGGCTAGGTTTTAAAATGGGAATTTTCCCATATAGAAAAACTATTTAAAAGTTGAAAACATCCATGAATACAACAGATTTCCACTTTCATAATCAATACTAGAATTCTGTAGGACCATGCTCTCTGAATCTTCAGGTTTGCCAAGAAGATGCAAGGTCTTTGCAAGCTCTTGGAGCAGTTTCCCCTTTTTAGCACTACATCTGGGGGCTCTTTCAATCTCTCTGACTATGGCTTCTGGCTTCATGGGACATCTTAGGCTGGAGTAACAGGACTGGAAACCTTTCTTCTTCAACCTGCCCTTGAATGATGCCTTTGCCTCACCTGCATTCCATTCAACTCATTTTACGATGAGAGGCACCATCACATGCGCCTGGAAGGGAAAATCCAAAATGGTGGTCTGCAAGCAGTTAGAGGACAACAGAGTAAGTGTTAACTTATTCACCTTGGATAACGAAATGTGTTTCATTCTTGACCTCGGACTGCTAGGAGTTAGATCATTATGTGCCTTGCTGAACTGTAGACGCTGAGTTATTGGCCGTTCACTGATGTTGATGCCCTGATTAGGAAACTGAGAGGTCCCAGAAATCAGGATGGAGGTACATTGGAAGAGCCAGAGGAATTGAACAAGCCCTGCTTTTTGTCCCCACCCTGCCTTCTCTCTCTCCTTTTTTCTCTCCTGGCAAGCTTCTTATGCTTTCTCAGTCCACATAATAATAATAACAAACCCAGCTTCTGACAGTTCTCAATTTTATAGCTTACATCCAGGTACCTAACAAAATGTTGGCTCATCTCTTTTAGTTCCAGTTCAGGCTTATTCTTCTCAGTTCCAGCTCCAAAATTTCTAGGGACTGGCTCTCATCAGCCTGGCTTTGGTCAGATGCCATTCCCTGCACCAGTGACCTGTGGAGGGGGTGGGCGGTGGGGTCATAGGATGGTGACTCCCATGATAACCATATGAGTTCCCACCAGAAGGGAAACAAAACGTAAAAGAGGATACCATACTAACGTTCATGGATGCAGGGGAAAAGATAAATATTCAAAGTAAATAAGGAAGAAGCTCTCAGAGAGAAGGAAAACTGGGAGGGAACATAGTTTTAAGGAAGCCAAGAAAGGACAGAGGTTCAAGAAGGAGGGAGAGGTCAGCAATCCAAAATGTCAAAGAAGGTCCAGTAGTTTATAGAAAGGGACCATTGGATTTAAGAACAAGGAGGTTGATGATTATCTTGGCAAGAAGTCGTTGCAGTGGACAGTAGAGATGGGGTATGTGGTGGACGCCAGATTTTAGTCGTTTCATGAGTAAGAAATGGATGCAGTATAGATGATTGACTGGAAAGGTTAGGTGGAAGGAGAATAGATACAGAAGGATGTAGAATTAGAGGAAGTTTTCTCTTTTTTCTAAAAATTTCTTATGTGTTTCTTACACAGGCATGTTTAAATACTGGTGAGAAGGAACCAGGAGAAAGGATATAATTGATAGCTATTTTTATCATTACTCTCTATCTCCCCTGGGCTGTACAGATCCAGGCATGCAGGGAGAGGGATGGAAGCTAAGGCCCTGGCAGAAGGTGTGAACCACTTCAACTTTTCCTAGGCCACACTGGAAAGTAGGGCAGAGAGAGGAGGTGCCTGGCCTCAGCATTGGGTGACCCAGGTTGGGGCCCAGGGAGCACCCAAGGCCCTGGGATCGTACCATGGTCTGTGCCCAGGCAGAGAGGCCTTGTGTAGGGAACAAAGGGGCCCAGGGCTGGAGCCAGCAAGTGGGGGGCAGGGTAGACACAAAGCAGTTACACTCTGGGACAGGCAAGCTTGCCATGTGCTCTGGTTCCCATCTCAGAACCGTGCCTGTCGCTGCCCCCTCCCCACTTACTCCTTCCTCCTCATCCCTGCCAAGCAGTCACCTGCTTTCTCAGCTCCACTTCCCCACCTCCCATCACTCCTCAGCCACTGCCCCCAACTTCTGCTCTCAGCATCCCTGAAGCTGGCTGACCAAGGTCACTTTCATCTCCTTGTCACAGCCAATGAATACTTTTCTGCCTTTATCATTGTTGACTTCTTGGCAGCAGTGAGGTTGTTGAGCAGTGAGGCCCTTCTTGAAACCCTACCTTTCCTTGTCTTCCACGAAGCCACTGTCTCTGGGAACGTTTATTCCTCCTCCTAAAATGACAACTATTGTTTATGAAGCACCCAGAGCTGTACATGCATCACAGATATCCCTCACCTTCATACAGACCCGGTCCATGGAGCAGATGAGGGAACCGGGGCTCAAGGCAATCAGGGGGCTTTTCTAAGGCTCCACAGCAACAGTGATAGCCTGGATTAAAACCCGAATTTGCTGCATTGCCCCCAGCTCCGGCATGCTGCTTGGCTGCCTCACCTCTCTGGCCCCTCCTCAGCCTCCTTGGTGGGCTGTGCTCTCTGCACCCACTCCCCTCCCCTCCCCTCCCCTCCCCTGCTGCTGCTGTTGTTACAATATTAAGAGCTAAGATTTATGGAGTGTTTACAACATAGTAGGTAGGCACTGTGCTAAGTTCTTTATACACATCATCTCATAAAATCCTTACAACCCTATGAGGTAGGTGCTGTTTTCCCATTTTCCACTTAAGGAAACTGAGCCTTAGAGAGATTAATCACCTTGTCCCAGGTCAAAAGGAGCCCAGGTTTGTCTGACCCCAGAGCGCATTCTTGTAACAACTGGCCAGATGGTTTCGTGCCTTACACTTGACATGTCTACATCTGACCTCAGCTACCCCTTACGTGCTATGTAACCGCAGGCAAGTGATTGAATGTCTGAGCCATGGTTATTATCAACTTTCTCAGAGTCTGTACTCCTTCTGTGCTCACCAGTTCAATAAACAGTCCTACCATCTTCCAAATCAACAGGGGTTGCAAGTGACTCTTCCCTCTCCCTTCCCTCTCCACCCCACATTTATCAAGACTTGGGGTGGAGAGGGAAGGGAGAGGGAAGACTGTGTGCTCTTAAAAGCACAGTTCTCCAAACTGGTGGTTACCAGTGGGGAAAGGGAAGTGGGGAGGGACAACAGAGAGGTAGGGGAGTAAGAGGTACAAACTATTAGGTATAAAACAAGCTACAAGGATATACTGTATAACACATAGAATATAGCCAATATTATATAAAAATTATAAATGGAGCATGACCTTTAAAAATTGTGAATCACTCTATTGTATGCCTATAACATATAATATTGTACAGCAACTATACTTCAATTTTTTGAAGAATGAAAAAAAAGGCCAGGGCTTCCCTGGTGGCGCAGTGGTTGCGAATCCGCCTGCCAAT
>NC_041222.1:74673918-74726956 GCF_002837175.3 Physeter macrocephalus
CCTGCCAATGCAGGGGACGCGGGTTCGTGCCCCAGTCCGGGAAGATCCCACATGCCGCGGAGAGGCTGGGCCCGTGAGCCATGGCCCCTGAGCCTGCGCGTCCGGAGCCTGTGCTCCGCAACGGGAGGGGCCACAACAGGGAGAGGCCCGTGTACCGCAAAAAAAAAAAAAAAAAAAAAGGCCAGAAAAAGCTCAGTAGTCATTGCCCCAGCCCTAGTCCTTCAACCTGCTCTCAGGCCTCACACATTATTGCCTCACTCAGGCCTGCTGCTCTCATCACCATGGGTTCCACATTCTCTTCCTCCTTCCCCTCCTCTGCACGGCCCCCAGAGCAATCTTTCCCAAACACAAACCTGGCCAGGTCTCCCCAGCTCCCAGGGCCCCCTAACTCTCAGCAGAAGCCCCTGAGAAGAAGCCCCTCTCAGCCTGGCTTTCAAAGCCCAGCCTGCCCAGCCCCACTTCCTCCGCTACCCCAGCTCCTGCAGGAGGGGCCTCACATTCCTGCCCTTCCCCCCGGGGCCGTGTCCCCTCTCAAAGTCCTCCCCACAACTGGTATGTGTTCCTTCTGGTGACACTGAGCCCAGAGGTGGGTGTGCTCAGGTGTGCAAAACGGGTGATGTTTCTCTATTTTAGAAACTAAATAATTATATACATGAAATATATATTTATATATAAATTATATACATTTACATAAATATATAAGCCAAATTTATAACTATATTTTATAAACTAAATATATGGTTGCACAACAATGCGAATGTACTTAATAGCACAGAACTATACACTAAAATGGTTAAAGTGGTCAAACCAAACCAAACCAAACTAAATGTAACTCCTCTCCAAGGTCCCAGCCCCTGGAGCAGTAGGAAGGTCATTTTGGGGGCCCCTCGTCACCCCATCCTCTCTAACTGTGCAGAGGTCCTGGGTATTTGATGCTGTGATTCACATGGTCTCTGCTGAGATTCCCAGGCTGGAGCTCAATGTCCAGGAGCCTCCTTTCCCAAGCCCACCCTGACCCCTCTCCTAGGGCATCTTTAGGGACTGTTTATGGGTCCCATCTGCCCATGGAAACGCAGACCCCATCTTCATTTGGAGGGACTCTCTGGATGGCTTTGCCCCCTCTCCCCTCTCCTTAGCAAAATCCCCTCAAGAAGCTTAGGCCTTCAGAAGGCAGAGTCAGGAAGATGTCTGTGGTTGGCTCAGCCTTGGGCCTGAGATCCTCACCCCAGGAGACAGGGAGAAAAAAAGGCCCAGCCTTCTGCCTGAGACAGGAAAGAGAAGACAGGCAGCAACTCAGCGAGCTAAGCCGGCACAGCAACACCTGCCTCAGGCGGTCAGATCTCTAGGGGGCAGCAATCAAAAGGTATCTTTTCCTGCTTGTACAGACACACACTAACACACAGACACATAACCCATAATCAGAGACACACAGCATACAAGCAGAGACATGTATGCAGAAACAACAAGCTTACCCACAGACACGGGCATGTACATGAAAACACACATCCATATGGGACACATGTGTCTAACACTCACTACACACATATTACATATCCAGGAAAACACACTTAAAGAGGTTCACAGGTCTCCATATTACACACATATGGGACACATGTGTCTAACACTCACTACACACATATTACATATCCAGGAAAACACACTTAAAGAGGTTCACAGGTCTCCATAATACA
Source organism: Physeter macrocephalus (assembly GCF_002837175.3). Classification (NCBI taxonomy): domain Eukaryota; kingdom Metazoa; phylum Chordata; class Mammalia; order Artiodactyla; family Physeteridae; genus Physeter; species Physeter macrocephalus. The sequence continues at coordinate 74,675,610 of NC_041222.1, forward strand.
CACACACACACACACACACACACACACACACACACACACACACACAGAGACATGCCCGCCCAAAGGTAAACCTACCAACAGACTCAACAGTTGTCAGCAAATGTGTTTTGGACGAATGACCGAGGAAAGAAGTCAGAGATAAAGACCCAGATCAGTTTTCTAGAGATTGGAAGAGTGTGTGTTATGTGGAGGAGAGGCTGGTGGGAGAGAGCCAGGTAGAAATAGGGAAGGAAGAGATCCTGACACCAAGGAACGAGTGTAATGATTATTTATATGGTACCAACTACTCACCTAGCCCTCATTCACCCATCTGTTCATTTAATAGTTACTGAGCTGGGTTCTCTGCTGGGCTTGGTAGGCAGAGAGCCTGGTCCCCAGCCTTGTCCTTGCAGGCATGAGCTGTGAGGGAGAGAGGCTTATCCGTGAGCAGCTGTAACAGAGAGTGGCAAGTGCTGTAATGGGGGATACACACTCTGGGCAGCAGTGGAAGGTAGGCAATGTCAGGGAAACTTGAACTGAATATTGAACAAGTAGGAGTTGGGGGGATGAAAGAGATGGGTGGGGAGGTCAACTTGGGCTAAAGGAACAGCATATAGGAATGTCTAATATTAGTTTTCTGTTGCTGTTTTAATAAATTATCGTACATTTAGTGGCTTCAAACAACACAGATTACTCTCTTACGGTCTGAAGATCAGAGGTCTGAAATCAGTTTCACTGGGCTAACGTCAGGTGTGGGCAGACTTGGTTCCTTTTGGAGGCTCTGAGAGGAGAATCAATTTCCTTGCCCTTTCAGCTTCTAGTGGCTGCATGTGTTCTTTGGCTTGCAGACCCTTCCTACATCTTCCAGCCTCTGCTTCCATCATCCCATCACCTTCCCCTCTGACTCTGACTCCTCCTGCCTCCGTTTCTATTAGGATGGTTGTGATTACATCCACAACACCTGATAATCCAGGATAACCTTCCCATTTTAAGAGCCTTAACTTAATCACAGTTGTAAAATCCTTTTACCATGTAAATTAACATTCCCAGCTTTGGGGAATTAGGATGTGGCTTTATTTGGGGGCCATTATTCAGCCTACCACGGGGTGGGTGGGGTGGGGTATATTATCTCACAATTTTCAAAACATCCTCTAATGTAAATCTTGTTATCCGCAGATTGAAGAGGAATCTGGGGCTCGAGATTAGGTGATTTACCTTAAACCAAAAGAGATAGATAGATTGATAGATAGATAGATGATAGTCTTAAAACTGCAACAAATTACATGCTTATTATTTTTAAATGATTTATAAGCCATATAAAAGAATACAGAGAAAAATGCAAAAAGTCACTCAAAAATCTCACCACCCAGAAATGGTCAGTATTAACATTTGTGTGCATAAAGCATTGAGAGATTGAGAGAGAGAGGTAGAAATAGAGCCAGACAGAAAAATGAATGAGACATACTACAGAAGCTATTTTCTTAACCAAAGTACAAAGTGTACTGTTACTTGAATTTAATAGAAGGGAAAGAAACTGAAGAGAAAATGAAGGAATAGCTGAACTTCAGCTAAATATTCCTTCACCTCAAAAAAATATTCATTCTTAAAAGACCCCTCTCAAGAAAAACGATTTCAGTTAAGAGATTGGAGTAGGATTTTTACAATTATGTTTCAGTTTTATATGCATATTCGTTGCTCTGAACTGTGAAAGAAAATGTGATTAGTACTTCTGTCCTCCTTCGCACTCCTTTTCTCCACTCCAGATTATATTGCCAGTGTTGTTTTTACTTTATCAGGATTTATAATATTTACATTCTGTTCTGCAACTAAAATTCCCACAGTTGAATCTTAACCTAAATGGAATTAAGTCCTTTTACCATGAATTTCCCTTTCTCAGCCCCTTATTTTGATTCATCTCTTGGCTGATTGGATTTTGTCGTTGAGTAGTTTTTCCAGAAGGGCTCATGAGTTCTGTATCCCCAAATTCATGACTGAGATCAACCCCTTGGTTGGTTATGTTTTGGGGTGATACTTTTTTACCCTCAGAACTTCGTAGATTTTGATTCATTATCTTCGTTTGATGAATGTTATCTTGGAGAAATCTGAGATCAGACTGAATTTTCCCCCTGAGATGACTTGCCTTTTCTGCCTAGATTCCTAAAGTATTCTTATTTTATCCTCTAAGTTTGGTTACTAAATCAGTGTGTCTTAATGTCAGTGCTATTCCGTATCAATTCTTCTAGCATATGGTGTGCACTTCCAATCTGAATATTCAGTTCTTCCTTCATTTCAGGGAAAGCTTTCCTGTGTTTCATACCTTAATACCTTTTTCTGTTCCATTTTTGGAACCTCAACTTTAGGGCCGCTAACAGTTATGCTTATGGTAGCTTGTCTTTGTCCTATCTATTAACTTCACTCTAATTGTTTTAATATCTTTACCTTTTCCCATCACATTTACTCGGTATCTCAAGCCTTTCCTACACATTACTTTGGTGTCCAGTCGTATCCATTCTGTGTTTTGCTGTTCCTGGTTTATTTATTACATCTGTAATGGTATTGTTTTGGTCCTTTATTATTTTCCCTTAGTTCCGTGATCTCCCTTTTCATCTCATTCTGTTGTTTTATCATCTTGTCTTTGAGTTCTTGTTCTATTGATTTCATGCTATTATTAAGGCCTTCTATAACAGGAAGAACTTGCCAGGAATCTGCTTTTATTCCTTTGGTTGTGTTTTCTTCTAGATTGGGCTCTTTATCTATTTTTGCATTCTGTCCTCCTTGTTCCTTTCCTTCCCTCCCTCCCTCCCTTCCTTCTTTCCTTCCTTCCCACCTACATTGTGGCTGTGGTCTCTGTGCCTAGAGGCCATGCCCTTTCCTTTCCTCTTACATCTGCCATGGCTCACATTTAGCAGACCTCTCCTTGCTCTGGAGTTGAGCCCCTTCCCATCTTGTCTGGACCAGTTTATCTTCCCCCGGGGGAGCTACGGTTTAAAAGTTGACTTGTTTTCACACCCACCTGCCCCATTTCTGTAGCCTGAGGGTGGCTTGGCTGAGGCTGCCTGCTGACCTTGATGGGGCCTGAGCGCTGCCTCTCCTCTGAGGCCCTGTTAGACAGGCTGCTCCAGCTGGCGGGTGGGGCACATCCCATCCTGTGGGCTTTGGCTTGCCGCCCTAACCTCAGCCCAGCACCCTGGAAGATGCCGAGCCAAGGCAGCTCTTCCTGCCTCTCCCGAGGTCTCGTGGAGGAACATAGGGGCTTCTATTTACAAAGGGTTTTTTCCCCCAGATTTTTCCTAAGGCTACCTACTCACTCAACAGTCCACATCTCTCAGATTACAGTATATTAGTGAGAATTCTTGGTGTTCTGTTGACCTGCCTTTTCTCAATGCTACTTTTGGGCATGGGGTTAGGAGACACACCACTCACTCATGCACCAGAATCTTCTGTTATTTTCCTTGGCTATCACATTTTAAGGTTTATAAAAGGAATTTCCAGGCTTCCCTGGTGGCGCAGTGGTTGGGAGTCCGCTGCCAATGCAGGCGACACAGGTTTGAATCCTGGTCCGGGAAGATCCCACAATGCCGTGGAGAAACCAAGCCCGTGCGCCACAACTACTGAGCCCGCGTGCCTAGAGCCCGTGTTCCATGGCAGGAGAAGCCACTGCAGTGAGGGGCCCGTGCGCCGCAGCGAAGAGTGGCCCCCGCTTGCTGCAACTAGAGAAGGCCTGCGTGCAGCAACGAAGACCTAACACAGTCAAAAATAAATAAATGAAATAAATACATCAGGAAAAAAAAGAATTTCCTTGTTTGGTTGGACTTGAGCTCGTAACAGCATTTTTGTTTTGGCTTTTGTTCAGTTTGTTAGTGGGGGGGTAGGATGGAGTGGAGTGATTGTGTGACTGTGGCGTCACTTTGCCGTCCTGTCTCAGAGATTCCCAGACTTGCTCTGTCCATACCTCTCCCCTCAGAGCCCTCCTCTGGGCAAGATCCTAGCAGCACCGCCCCCATCACTTTCAGGTCCCAGAGGTGAGACAGGGGCCCGCCGGACTAGGCCTCAGCACACAGTGGGTGCCCAGCCCACGGTAAAGCGGGAATGAGCAGGGAGTGTCTCATGCGGGCAGCATCAGAGGGACCTCAAGCGCTTCACAGGGGCGCATCGCGCAGGGAACAGCATGAACCAAGGCATGGGGATAGGAGAGCTAGAAACAATGATCGGGGATCGGGGTAGGGTGGGGTGAGGGTGAGGTGTCCAGCTGGAGGGGTGCCAGCTGAAGGGGGCAGGAGGAGAGAAGCTGGAGAGGAGGGCAGGCAGGGCCTAGGCGTGCAGACTGGCCTGGGGGCTGCCCCTGTGTGTGACCAAAGCCCTTAGTGTCTGGACTCTCAGGGATACTCTGCTGGGCAGGGGCGGGCACAGGTAGGGAAGCCTGGTCCTACCTCTCCTCCCCATCTCAGCCCCTGCCAGGGAAACTTCTCTGACTGCGTCACTCCCATGGCCTCCCTGTCCTGGTGTCCCAAGAGGCTCCTGCTCTCTCCACCACTGCCACAGGCAAGGCCTCCGCCCAGCCACACTGGGCACACACTGACACATCACAGACATGCCCCTGCTCACCCAGTCACACAAAAGCGTAACTGCACGGCCGTGCACCATCACACAAACTTGCCCGTGATGGCGCAGTGACACACGCTACTGCCAGCACACTTTGCACACAGCCCCACACTGTCTGGCTCCCTCTGGGACCTTTGGCTCTGATTCTCCTGAGAGCTTGCCCTGCCCCCTGGTGGCCACTCCCCAAGCCACTGCCCTTCTGGAAGGACCCAAACGGTCCACCCCCTCCAGGGCCTGGTTCCTGTGCAAAGAAGCTTCTAGCCTTAACCACCTCCCCCCTCAGACTGGTGCCGTCCGACAAGCCCTCTCGGATCCACTCGCTCCCAGGTAGGCCTCTCCTATCAGGCCAGCGCTGTTAGGCAAGACCTTCTCAAATAGGCTGACCAACTATCTCAGTTTCCTGGAGCTGAGGGGTATTTGGTGCTAAAACTGGGCAAGTCCCAGGCAAACTAGGACGAGTTGGTGAGCCTATTCTGGGACCTGTGTGCCTCCAGAGTAGCTTCTCCTGAGACTGGACCCTTCACATGCTCTCTGGATCAGCCTATCCCCTCAGACTGGCCCTTCCCAACACGATCTCTTCAGCAGTGTGTCCCACACCAGTCGCCCCTCTGACTAACCCTGTCACGCAGGCCCTCTCAGACCCGCTCGCCTTCAGATTAGCCTTCCCCATGAGAGTGGCTCTGCCAGATAAAGCCCCTTCCAGCCTCTCTCCTCAGACTGGCTCCATCAGACTCCTCTCCTCAGACCTCCTTCGCCTCCACCCTCCTCTGAGGAGAGGAGAGGGGTGTGAGGCCTACACTCCAGTCCTTCTTGCCCCCAGGTCTTTAGCCTTACATCCGCAGGCAGGTGCTACCACCTGAAGGTCCTTTCTCTACCTGTCCACATCCAGTAGCTCTGGCCTGTGGGCACAGTGAACACGTGGGCCCCAAGACATAGAGACACACAGGTGCAGGACACGGGGCTGGGTTTGGAGCCGAGCATTCTGTTCTCACCATGTGACAATGAACTTTCTCAGAGTCCCAGCCTAGGGAGTTAGTGAGCTCACCGGCTCTGGGGAGTTCTCAAAGCCAGAGGCTGCACGGAGGTATTCCTGCCTGCTGTCTCCCGAACACCTTCCCTCTCCTGGCTGGCTGCTGGGAGGCAGACGTGGGATGCATGGGCTGACAGCCACCTGCCCGGGAGACTGAAGGGCGGGCAGGCGGCCGAGAGGGGGCAGCAGAAGCCAGGACAGCCCCCGGCTCAGGCCAGAGAGGCACAGCAGTCACAGGCTGGGGTCTGGACCAGGGCAGGAACACACAGAGGGAAGCAAAGACAGGGAAGGACTGCCAGACTCAGGGAAGAGGAACAGAGACACAGAGCTGGCGATGGAGATACACACACAGAGACACAGAAACACAGAGAGAGACAGAGAGACTCTGAGATGGAGATAGACCCAGAGAGACCGAGGGAGGAAGGCAGAAAAAGGGAAGACTGAGAGATAGGGAGGAGGCACAGAGGCAAAGACAGGGATGGCGACAGAGAAAGGTACGGCTAGAGAGACAAAGAGGGCAGCAGAGACAGGAGACACACAGAGAGAGAGAGATGGGAGAGGGACATACAGAGAGAAACACAAGGACAGCGACAGGCACGGGACGGAGACAGAGACAGGAATGGGTTCAGAGAGAAGAGGATGGGGCAGAGACAAATTAGTGTTATAGGAATGGGGCACAGAGGAGGGTTCCCATCCCCAGCGCCCCTTGAACTGTAGTGAGCTGAAAGGCTGGGCTGCTGTGCACCTTGGGCCTGGGATCCAAGTCTCCCCCTGCAGTGCCCCCAACCCCCCAACAGCAGTGCTTTAATTCTCCAGGTACCGATTTAGCTCCAAGAACTGATGCCTATGGTTGTCCCCAGCTGCCCAGAACCACGATGAGCTACAACGGATGCGGAAGGGACAGCAGGCGGAGGCAGCAGCAGACAGCAGCCAAGACCCTCCAAGGCAAGCAGCCTCTGTGAGCTCGAGGGCCAGGACCCCCAAGGAGGGATGACCACCTCCGGGCTCAGGTCCAGTCTGGTCAGAGGCAATGACACTGCCCCTCCAGCCACCTCAGGGCTTAGGATGGGGCTGGGTCTCTCCCTTGGGGTTGGGGGCAGGGAGATGGCCCAGTCCTCCTCTCCATCGGCCTCTGAAGCTCCAGCAGTCCCCCTCCCCTCCATCTCCTCCCCAGGCCCCACGTAATTGCTTTCCCATGTTGCTAATGGAGGCCAGATTGCTGATGCCCAAGCCCTGGATGGGTGGCGGATGGGTCAGGGCTGACCAGGGCTCTCAAGGCAGGAAGGCAGCACAGGCCAGAGACTCCCTAATTCAGCCCTCCTACCGCAGGGACGGGGAAGGGGGAGGTTCAGACCCACCCCGGGAATACAATGTCCTTCGTTGAGAGTTGGGGACCCACTACTCCCTCCACCCCTGCTGGACCTGGAGTGCAAGTTTCAGGCCCGAGGCACACCTCAGAGACCAGACAGACAGAACTGGGGGTCCAGGACACAGAGACAGGTCCACAGCCACTTCTCAGGATGTCCATCCTGGGAGCCTCTTCCTGTGGACGAGGAACAGTGTTGCCCCCACAGCTGGGGCTAGGCTATTCGGCTTGAAACGCCACAGGCCTCTCTACCCTGACACCGGCCTTTGCCTCCCATGGCATCTCCCACCTGGAACACCCCTCTCATCCTCTAGTGCCCGGCCTGGAGGAGAGCCAGCCCCCTTAGGTCTCAGCCCCTCACCCGCCTGGAGTCCTGTCCAGGCCTGACTCATCAGTACTCCTGGAACTGTGAACCCCTCCTCCCAGGGCATCATCCCAGGCTGGCAGCGAGACCAGCAAAGGAATGCCCATTTCCTGACCCTGGTCTGAGGAGGAGGGTTTGAACCGGGGTGCATGTGTGACTTGGGGGCAGCAGCTCAGTGGCGGGGCGGGGCGCTGCTCGGTGCCTGCTTGGGTGGCAGGGGCTTGGTTGTGCGTGGACCAGTGTGTTCTGGCTTCGACTCCACTTCTCTTCTTGCCCCAGCCGCCGGGAGCGTGGCCAAGCCTGGCTCCCAGGTTGGGGCTGTGGCCTAACCCTTTGCCCCCACCCCCAGGCCAAAGGTGCCTGCCAACTTGGCCCCAGCCCCGGGCATTCTCAGCCAAGGAGCTGCAGGGAGGCGGCTCCGACAAGGGGGGCTGGACCTGAGGCAGCCAGGGGCCTCTCCTCTGAGGGGAAATCAAAGGGATCCTGGAGTCCCGGTTTGGGGACCGGAAGGGTGTGGGCAGAGAGTGTGGCGCTGGCCCAGAGACTGAGTACCCTGTAAAGCCGAAGCCCGCTCCCCTCCCACTCACACTGAGTCCTCACTGCCATCTAACCCTGGGGTAAACCTCGTACTCCGTGCTTCCCGTCCTGAAGCACGAGTCCAGTGCCTGGTCACGTGCCAAGTGGCCTCCTTCGGGCAACCTCCCTGCCTGCCCAGGCCACTCTGCACTCTGCACTCTCAGCCCTGGCTGAGCTCCAGGCCTGACCTGCTAGAACCCCGGCCTGTGTCTCCTGAATGGCAGGGATGACAAGCCCTCCGCCCCAAGGATGAAGCCCGGCCTCCTCCCCTCCTTGCACCTCTGCCCGGTGGGTAAAGCCAGGCCTGGGCACCCGTGGAAGGCAGCTCCGGAGATGACCCCTGACAGACCTTGGCCCTGCCAGGATTCAGTAGCCTCCGGGGCTGACTGGATGCCCCCCGCGTGGGACCTGCCTCACTGGGGCCCCTCATTCCCCACAACTCTGCCCATGGCCTCCAGGGAGCTCTACCCTCCAAAGAGGCAGGAAGCCCCGTCCCTGGACACGCCTGCCTGAGAGCTGAACTGCCTCTCCCCACCTGTCTGGAGAGGGCTGTCTCTCTCCAACTCTAACTGCTTCCCTCCTCCAGGCCTGGAAGGGGAGAGGTCCTTGGACAAGGGCTACCCTCCCAAAGTGGGTCTGGTCCAAGGACTCATGAAATGGTGACGTTTAATGAGAACCCCCCACCCCCGTATATACATCTGTAAAAAATTCAAATACAGCAAGTTACCACTGAGTCAGACTAGAGGGGACTGACAGGGCATTAAATACTGCGGGGCAGGAGCAGGAAAAGGGGAGGGTCGTACAAAACAGGGGTGGAGGCGGGGCACTGAAAAGTGTGGGTGCTGAGGGAAGGGGATGGCCGGGCCCCCCCAGCGTCAGGAGCTTATCATCTGATGGTGGCAACAGAGACCCTGGAACAGACAGGAGGCTGGGACAGGAGGCGAGACTGTGGTTGTGAGGGGCTCCCCTCAGGCCCCCCAAGGGCTCCTGGGAGTCGCTGGCGTTGGAGGGCCCAGCCCCAGGGCTTAGGACAGAGGCGTGGGTGCTCTTTGGTGGGTGGGTTAGCTGCATGGCCCCCTGCCCTGAGCGGGGAGGGGGGCCGGCGTGGTGTGGCGGGGCTGGGGGCGGCAGGCCCGGGCCTGCCGGGGTCTCTACAAATTGTGTCTCAAGAGAATGCCGAAGGTCCTCCTGCCCGTGTGCAAAATAGAAACCGGGGTCTTCGGGCTCAGCTCCGGCCTCCTGCTCCTCTGCAGGTGCGCTGGCATGTCCTCACGGGATGCCGGGCTCTGGGGGGACAGGGCAGGAGGCTGTGAGGGAAGAGGGTGGGGTCGGGGTCCCCTCGGGCTCCCCTCCACCAGCCAGCCTCACTCCACTTACCAGATCAGGAGACTGCCGGCGGCGGCAGCCAGGGCCAGGGTGACAAGGACACTGATGAAGAAGGGCGCTGAGGGTCCTCCGCCGCTGCCCAGCTCCCCGGGGTCACAGATCTTCGTGGTGGGTGGGGGTGCCAGGGAGCTGGTGGTGCTGGCCGTGGTCTCTGGGGAACATGGGGGAAACTCAGGGCCGGGCCGGGCCGGGGCTGGAGTCCCACCTCCATCTGGGGTCCACAGGCACACTGCTCCTGCTTCTTGTGTCAGACCAGGGCTGCCTCTCCTGTCAGACAGCCCCTGCCTCACCCATCAGGCAGGTCTTTGCTTCCCCAAGGCACACAGAGGACCCCTCCATCCAGAGGCCCCTACCGAGAATGTGCAGACAGCAAGGACAAGGAACAGCAGGGGCTGGACAGACCCACGGGAGTGTGGCGGCCACACAGACTGTGGAGACCCCTGGAGCAGAGGCTCCATGTCCCAGGAGGAGCAGGAGGGAGCCCAGGGGGCGGGCTCACCGGGGGCCTGGGCCTCGGTGGTGAGGTGTCGTGGCTCCTCAGTCCAGGGTGTGGCGTGGGCGGCCACGCTCCAGTCACTCCACGTCCCAATCTCATTGTCCTTGGCCGCCACCTGGATGATGTACTCCTTTCCAGCGTAGGCATCCGTGATGGTGTGCGCTGTGCCATCCGACAGCTCCACCTGCAGCCAAACCACAGGGTCGGGGGGTATAGGGACGGCGGACCCTGGGGGCCACGAGAGTGAGGCACCCCCAGAAGAAGTGAGAACACTTGTGGGGAGAGAGGAATCAAAACACCCCTGGAGGGAAGGAGGACTTCCCTGGGGGGAGGACACTGAGAATATCCCTGGGAGAGTGAAGACTTCTCTGGGAGGAGACCCTCCCGCCCAGGGAGCAAAGACAGTCCTGAGGGAGATCTTTAAGGAGATGAGAAATGCCCCAAGGGGAGAGTAAGGAGGACGTTGCTCAGTGTCTTCACTCTGCTGTCACCCCAGCTCTCTCACTAGCCCCGGCCCAGTCCCGACTTCAGTTCCAGCGGGAGGCGACAAGAGGAATGGGGTGAGAGAGGCGTAATGTTGTGCTGCCCTCTCCCACTCCATCAAGGAGCTGTTTAAAGGGAAGGTTACAAACGCAGGCATGGAGCTAGGCTGCCCGAGTCCAAATTTTAGCTCCATCCCCTACTAACTAGGTGACTCAGTTACCTAACTTCCACATGCCTTGCGGTCATCTGTAAAATGGCGGTAATGATCTCTCTCACAGGGTTGTAATGAGGACTCAGGCACATGGTGAGCACCAAAGAGACTTCAGCCAGCTCTGTCGTTGTCACGGCTTCCAGCTCAGAGCCTGGGTTCCCAGATGCCCAGCGCACACACCAGCCTGGCCCCAGCTGGGTCTCCCCCTCAGGGTGGCCTCACTTATGGTCATCGCCCTGCCCGAGGTGGAAAAGGGGTGGGGGGGCGGCTCCTGGGGCAGCAGGACAGCAGGACAGCTGCTCCATTTCCTCCTGGAGGCATGGCCACCCCACCCCCGCCCTGGCCAGCCCCATCCTGAGGGTCTCCCCCGACACTCCAGGCTGGCCTGCCTGTCCGGCGCCCCTCCCAGGCCCAGGCTGGGCTCTGGTTCATCTCAGCGGCACCCGCCGCCTCATTAAGGCGCCTCGTAAACAGGGGCAGCTGGCAGGGGCGCAGGAGGGGGCCCGCTCTGGGCCACGTCTGGCTTCAGGGCTTTTTGGGTCCCTGTTAAAATCTTCCCCCGAGAAAACCAGGGCCTGGGCCACCTGACCTGACAGTCTGTGAGTCCATGTGTGTGTGTGTATGTGGATTCATGTGTGGGCAGCTGGGTCCAAGTGGGGCGGGAAAGCCTCCCAATTCCTCCAGGGTTTGTGAGCCTGAGATAGGAGGTACTGGTAAAGGCCAGAGTCGGTATGAGAGCCATTCTGGGCCCAGATCTGGGCTCAGTAAGTCCTACTCCCAGCCCTGGAAGATTGGTGGGCCCCAGAGACCCTCCTCTCCTGGAGCCGGGGCCCAGTTCCAACTCTGGTCCCCCAGTCCCCTTTTGCTCTGCAAAGATCCCCTCTGGCTAAGTAGCCCTAGCTCATTCGGCTCCTTCTCCTTCTTCCCAGGATTTGACCCTCGGGCCTCCTCCTTTGATTCTGTCCCCCGATCTCCACATCTGTCTTTCCCCAAAGGGAGAGGGCCATGGGGAGCAGATCAAATTACCACTTCACTGGTGGGCTTATGGTGGGCAACCAACCATACCTCTAGGAATATGGCCTAGAAGTGCAGTGCCCTCCTGGAAGCCACATCTCCTAGGCCTGGGCCCTTCTTGTTAGGTTGTCACTGATCCCTTAATCCACCCCCTTAAGAGAATGGCTCCACACTGTCAGGAATTCCCTAGTCGCTGGCATCCGCCTTACCTAGGAGTCCTCCATCCAGTCTGTGGCAGCAGACATCAAACATGCCCTTCCAGCCTTCCTGCTGAGTTGGGCCCAGAGCAGAAGATGCAGGGAACCCATGCTGGGTCCCAGTACTTGCCTCCCCCTTGTCCATGCTGAGACAGCCCCTGCCAGACCTCACGGTGCCCATTCTTGTGTAATTCCTGACCTGTATCTCTCACATCCTCCTGAAAATCCAAGTGATGTTTTTCTCTGCTCTCCACTCCCCCTCCCAATCATACACCTGCCTCTCTCCAGGCTGAAGGATTGGGGAGAGTCCATTCTGTTCAGAGCTAAACTCAAGTTCAAAAGAGCCATAAATCTAGCCAACCACAATACCAATGTGACATGGAGCAGGGATAACATGTGCCACAGGCCACTCATGTTCTTGCCACGGAGCCCACATATTTTGCTCTGCCCGCGTCAGCGCTGGGGTCAGCTCTGCCCATGGTGCAGGCCAGTGGGTGGCCTTGGCATGTTAGTCACACGCACTTAGGGAGCATGGTTCCTGCTGGGGGGCCACGTGTGTGCGTGCATGTTCCCGTGTGTGTGTGGTAGGCAGTGTGCCAGGTCCACTGCAAGGCGTGTGCACTGCGACGCGCAGGGCTGCTGCCTGTAGCTAGTTAGCAGGAGAGGAGGGCTTGTGAAACTAGACCCTGGTTATTAGCAATGCATTAGTCGCGGGCAGCTGGCCAGGCGGGAGGGACTCCGGACTCTGTCAGGGAACATATGAGCATGTAAGCAGCCTTTGTGGGAGCCAGGCCTGCAACCAGGACAGGCGCCCTGGAATCGAATTACGCGCTTTAAAGGCCAGCTGGGAGAGGTGCAGGAGGAGATGAGGTTGGAACCAGGTGGATGTGGTGGGGGCACAGGTTGACCCTGGGTGCCAGCCTGGGTTGCCCCAGGGCACACCTTCCCAGCCCCAGACCTAGCCCACAGACCTCACGGGCTCCATAGCACCCACAGCCCTATGGGCCCAGGGCCCTCAAGGAAAGAGAAACTCAAGTCTTCCCCAAACCCCTGGCTGCTCCCCAGAGCTCGCTCTCTTAGCTTGATCAACATCCCAGGCCACAGCCTGACCCCATACTGCCCCCCGTCCACTGCTTCATTCCCGGTCCAGACCACCTTCTGACCCATAACTTTAAGCTGACCTCTAAGGTGGACTTGACTTTGGAGCCATGACACTAATCACAGCCTGAGCTCACACCTGGATTGAGCTTGACTCTATTGCCTGATTCTGACCCCTTGAGCTCATCTGTGAGTCCTTGAGGACAGGGACTATCTTGCCCCTTGGGTCCAGCACAGGCTCAGAGCCTGGCCCAGAGTGTAAGAGGGAGATGTCTGATCAGGGTCTGATCTGATCTGCCATCTGCCTCCCAGCATTTCTCTCCACTACCACGCGGAGCCACAATGACAGATGCGTTCCTGTTGCCCTAACGGGGGTCACCAGAAACCCCTAAGGACCTGACATCAGCACATCTCCCTCAGCTCCATCCATCCTTCCAGGCCCACCTGGTCCCTTCTTCCCCCCAGAAAGCCTCTCTGACTGCCCTCAGGCTTCACACTGGAACAGCTAGCAGCAGGGATACGGGGGCCTCCCACGCCGTGTGGCTCTGATTCAGGCTTTCGGGATCTGGGCAGGGCAGGGTAGGGCACTCACATGCTGCCACTGGTCCAGGATGAGGGGTCGATAGCGCAGAAAGAACTTGAGAGGAAAGGACTCGGGGTCAGGCCAGGTCGAGGGCGTCTGCCATGTCACCTCTAGCCGGCGAGGGTTGCTGGGCACTGGCCGGGCTACCACGTTTTCTGGAGGGTCAGGCTTCACTGTTGAGGAAACACAGCTTCAGTACCACACTGATCTTTTGGAACAACCCATTTCGTCAACCCCAGCCGCCATGTCAACCAAGGCACATCGATAATCATCGCTCTCCTCTGTTGTCAATTTTGGCAACCACCATGAACAACCATCTCATTACTTCCACCTTTCACATCCCTGTCATCACCAATGACGGTCACTATAGCCACTGTCACCAGCTCATGATATCAACATCATACATTTCAACCCATCATCAACCCCATCCTCATGATGACCAGCATCCCAATTACTAAGCCTATGTCACGCCCTTCCACTACCCTCCTCATCACCTGGATCACCCCAGCCTGTACCAGCATCATATACTTCCCCAAGCCTGGCTTTTCACCTCAACGTTTCCAGTTCCAAACTGAGACACAGCCTCCCTTGGGAGAGTCTGGGTTTGAAGCTGCTCTGTGGGTCAAAGTTAAAAGACAGTCCACAGGTGTTGCAGATCTGGGCTGGAAGTGGGCTGAGGATCTGATGAGAGCATCTAAGGGTCCAGCTCACATAGCAAGAGACTGGCTGGGGACCCAGCCATGCTCGGCCGGGTGGGGAGCAGGAGGAGGCACAGGGTCTGGCCGGGATGGGGCAGGGGCAGGCAGAGGGTCTGGCCAGGATGGGGGTGGGGGGAGGGCGGTATCTGTCCCAGTCCTGTCTCCTGTTCTGACACCTCATTCATCACAGGCCGTAAGGAAGCCATTAGCGTGGGGCGGGGGGGTGGGGGTGGAGGCTGCAGCTGCACAAGGGTCTGGCCCAGCCTGCCCCCCTCCCCCTCCTCCATGCTCTGGGAGCCAGAGAGACGATGGGAAGAGCCGCTGGAGAGGTCTCTCGGCCCCGGCAGGTGAAGGACATCCACTCAGATGTTCACAGTATATGCATGCCACGCATACGTGTACACATCATACGTTCCACATATACCTGGGCACACAATATGGACACCCCCACCAATGCTCATATACACGTTGGCAAACATCCACTTACTCCCACTGGAGTACGCAGCAGGGACCCGCCCCCTCCCCACGCACCAATGGTGAATTCATCGAAGGTGATAGCTGTGGCGTTGTGGCCCAGAGCGTTGCTGACACTTATCGAGACCTTGTACTTGACGGTGGAGAACAGGTGCATGTAGCGGATGTGGCAGCGGTTCTTGAGGGCCGGGTCCTTCTCACAGACCATAATCTTGGAGCCATGCCTGGGGAGGGATGAAGCCCAGGCACCGTTACCAACATCAAGGTCGGGTAGGGCAGAGGCTGGGGGAAGGTCAAGCCCAAGGCTGGGCCAGGGTCTGGACTGAGGGCATGGTGGGGGGCCGGGGGAGAGGTCAGAGGTCAGGGTTGGAACCAGGTCACAGGTGCATCTACTCACAGCACAGTCACATTGAAGGTGTTGGGGATGTAGGTGGGAGTGGGCAGATGCCAGCTGCAGTAGAAGCCCTTGGGATAAGTGTTGGAGCGGCAGCTGAGTACGGGCTCCCGCGGCGGCACTGGGGGTGAGGACAGCACGGTCAGGACATTCTTGGAGCCCCCAGTCCCCTGCGTTAGTGTGGGGACAGGTGGGCCCCAGAACCCCAGCTCTCCCCCTTCAACCCATCAGCAATGCCAGAGGTGGTGGGGGGAGGGTGCTGTCAGCGAGGGTCTGAGGCTTCCCAGGCCACAGAGAGCCAGATGTTTAATTAAAGGAAAACAAGGGCTGTATGGAGAGAGAGCCCCCCCACCTGCTCAATGGAGGCGGGAACTGTGGGGAGCAGGGGGCTGCAGGCCTCAGCTCATCGATCACAGGATGGAGGTGATGTCTGGGGGAATCGGCCCCAGCCCCAACTCTCCTGCCACACTGCGTCCATTTCCAGAGGAAGATTGTGCAACAGAGGCCAAGGGGGGGTCTTGACCGGGTCCTCTGGCTGGTGGGGTGATCAGGGTGCACTCCCTGGAGAAGAGACATCCCAGGCTTCCCCTCGGGAGAGAATGAGAAACACGAGGACAGGCCTGGTGGCTCCACATGAACGACAGCACTGGGCCGCTGTTCATATGCATACATGTCCCATATGTGTCTGTGTGTGACATGAGTGACGTGTGATGGAATGTGGGTACGTATGTAGGAATGTCTCTGTGTATGGCTCTCAGAGCACATGTCTATGTGTGACTGCGTGTGTGTGCAGAGAGGAAGCTGCTGTTTCCTTGGTGTGTACCTCACCCCAGCCCCAGCCCCCAGCTTCTCCATCACAGACCCCTAAGGAAGCCCTTTAGGAAACTTCCTTGGTGGTGCAGTGGTTAAGAAACCACCTGCCAATGCAGGGGACACGGGTTTGAGTCCTGGTCCGGGAAGATCGCACATGCTGCGGAGCAACTAAGCCCGCGCGCCACAACTACTGAGCTTGCGCTCTAGAGCCTGCGAGCCACAACTACTGAGCCCGTGTGCCACAAATACTGAAGCCCATGCCCCTAGAGCCGGTGCTCCGCAACAAGAGAAGCCACTGCAGCGAGAAGCCCGCGCACCGCAACGAAGAGTAGCCCCCACTCGCCGCAACTAGAGAAAGCCCGAGCGCAGCAACGAAGACCCAACGCAGCCAAATATAAATAAATAAATAAATTTATTTAAAAAAAGAAAAAAGAAGCCCTTTATATGGTCAGCAGCTGCCTTTACTCTGGGGAACGCGGAGGGCCAGAGAGGGATGGGGACCTACCTGTGGTCACACAGCAAGCCAGGGCTGGTACTAAACACCAGGACAGGGATACCCACCAACACGACCACACACACATACTTGGGAAGTCCTCTCTGCTGTCTAACCACTCTTTTTGCTGCCGTGAGCACTTAGCCCAGCTGTCCCACCCTCGGGTATTCGGTAAGGCATGAGGACAGCCGGCTCAGGTTCCTGGAAGGAGGCAGCTTCTGTGATCTGACCCAGGCAAGGCATGTCCGTCCACGGCTCCGGGGACACTGACACCTCCCTCCTGTGCCCCCCCACCCCGCCCCCTGCCTGACAGGTGGACATCACCGCAACTAGAGAAAGCCCGAGCGCAGCAACGAAGACCCAACGCAGCCAAATATAAATAAATAAATAAATTTATTTAAAAAAAGAAAAAAGAAGCCCTTTATATGGTCAGCAGCTGCCTTTACTCTGGGGAACGCGGAGGGCCAGAGAGGGATGGGGACCTACCTGTGGTCACACAGCAAGCCAGGGCTGGTACTAAACACCAGGACAGGGATACCCACCAACACGACCACACACACATACTTGGGAAGTCCTCTCTGCTGTCTAACCACTCTTTTTGCTGCCGTGAGCACTTAGCCCAGCTGTCCCACCCTCGGGTATTCGGTAAGGCATGAGGACAGCCGGCTCAGGTTCCTGGAAGGAGGCAGCTTCTGTGATCTGACCCAGGCAAGGCATGTCCGTCCACGGCTCCGGGGACACTGACACCTCCCTCCTGTGCCCCCCCACCCCGCCCCCTGCCTGACAGGTGGACAGGAAATGGGAGGGGGGCAGCTCAATAAGCCAGGGACGGTGAGGGGGAGTGCATGTCCACACTTGCTGAGTGGCCGTGGTGATACTTGGGGAGCCGTGGGCTTCCATCCACACTGTGCACAGGATTGTGAATGACTGTGTGTGACTGCATGTACATGTCCAGTATATGTGAAGTATGTATGTATTGGGGCCGAACCCCCAGGGCCCGATCTGGCTTTGCAGCAGGAGAGATGAAGGGGTCAGAGAGGCATGAGGGGAGCTTGTATGTGGCAGGTGGCATGGGCTACACTGTGGGTAGAGGTGGCTCCAGCCCATGGCCTGCAGGGGAGAGCTGGAGGCCAGCTGAGCCTGCACGAGGGGCAGCCTGCTTTCTGCCCTCTGCTGCCTGCCTCCCCCGGCAAGCCTTCCTGGCCCCATGTCCATCTTGTGTCTCTTCCGTGTTCATCCTGCGCGCCTCATGTACGCCGTGCCTATCTGCCCAGGGGCACAGAGGCGTTGCGGGGGGTGGTAGCCAAGGACACAGGAAGCGCCTCGTGGGGGCCTGTGGGCCAGGCCGGAGCTGGCAGCCACCCCAGGAGGAAAGGACATTCCAAGGTTGGCTGAGAAGCCTCCACTGCCCCCTCCTACCACCACCCTCCCTTACCCCCAGCTTCAAAGGAGAAGGGCACTGGGCGGGGGGTGGGGGGGGGACTGAAGCCTGCAGAGTCAGCTCCCTGCCACCTGGGACTCTTCAGAGGGCAGAGAGGGCCATGGCTCTGGACTCGCAGGCCCCCGCCCCCGCCCAGCCTCTCCATTGGCCGGTTTCCTCCATTTCCCTCTGACCGTCCTCCCCTCTTGGACCAGTCTCCCCTCAGACATCCCCCCCGCAAACCAGTTCCCCTCTCTGACTGGGCAGGTCATGGGGGGCGGCGGGGGGAGGGCAGGCAGGGCTTTGTCTGTCATCTGGCTACTCCTGCCTGGCCCTGGGCCCTGAGTAGGGAAGGGCTTGGGTTTCCTGACAGGGACCAGGGTTCTCAGAGGGAAAAGGAGGAAAGAAAAACAAAGAAAAGGAAGAAAAGGAGTGACTTGCTGCAGCTGGAGCCCAGCTGAGGGGCCGGGTGGGCGGAGGTGGGGGTGCTGAGAGAGACCAAGTGTGAGGCTGTGGGACAGTATGCAATGAGGAGGCCTGCTGGGAGCGCGCTGCAAGTCAGGGGAGAAGCTGTTTGTAAGAGGTTGCCATTGTGAGGCTGTGTGCGTAACTCCGAGGGGCTTCCTGTGTGTGACTGGGACTCTGGGCAGCAGTGTCACTGAGACTGGCTGTGCGTGGCCGGGTGACTGCATTTGTGTGGGGCTCGGGGCGAGGCTGTGTGACTTGGGGACTGTCTACACGTGTGAGGCTGAGGTCCTCTGTGCAAATGCGTGTAAATGCGCTGTTGTGTGTGAAACAGTGACAGCGGGACTACAAACCTGAGACACTGCGTATGAGACGGAACTTAAGTCTGAATGCATTTTTCGAATTGTGGGTGTGGGAAAGTGCCCAGAATTCCAAGTGTGTTCACACGTATGAGCTGAACACCGTGTGAGAGCATGTTAGAGGCTGTGTGTGAGCAAAAGCCCATATGCATACGTGTCATGATATCACATACAGGCATGCTCCTGGATGCCCAGACTTCCTGAGTTGCCCCCATGGGGGCTCCTGAGATGCCCAAGTGACAGCATCAGCCTGTGGCAGGGCGTCCCTGAGTCCCACGCGGGGCTGTGTGTGCGTGTGCATGCGTGCGTGTACCCCCGCTGGCCCAGGATTTGTTTGTTTTCCTAACTGGCTTGTTTTTCCATGTCCAGCCCACCAAACCGCATGTTTTTCCTCTCATCTCGCCAGCCCGCCCGGGCTGGAGCCCCCGGCATGCACGAGGCCTGCCCGCCGGCTCAGAGAGGAGGAGGGGCAGGCTGCCCACACCCCTGGCCAGGCCAGATCAGGCCAGGCGGGGCGGGGTGACCCTTCCAGCTCCAGCCCTGCCAGGGCCGCACCCACACTCCTCCTCCTCCTGCCTGGCATTCAAGGCCCATGGCCTGTCCTAACCTTATCTCGTGACATCCCTCGAGGCACCCCAACTTCTAGACTCCTACATGCCCGCCTTCTACCCATCTTTTCTCCCCAGTTTCTTCTTCAACCACAGACTGCTCTCTCCTTCCCCACCAAACAGAGCAGAGGAGGAAGCGATGCTGAACCAGGGGTTCGGGAGTTCCTGTCCTGACCAGTCAAATACAAATATTTTAAAACTGGACAAAGAACTGTCTATTTAAAATTAGTCACTTAATCTCTGATTTATTTCAGCTTAAAACCAGAATGACATGGAATTAGCAGTGTCTAAGGAAACAAAAGGATGCTACTGAAAGGAACCTTGTGATCCTGTTTCCTAATGCGGGGGGTCCTTTCATCACCCCGGGTAGGGGCCTCCTTGCTGGTTGTGACCATCTTCCTGAGGGCAGGAAGGTGGGTCAGGAGGAAGCAGTTCAGGGATCAGCTTGGTTAAGGGGACTTTCAACGGAATATTTTTATGATCAGGTTCCCTTGGAAATAGAGACATGAAAATCTTATATGTTTAGGATAAATATTGAATAATTTTTAGTTTGAATGGCCCACAAATCAGGGGTAGCTCTGTCCTGTTCTCTGAGCACTGGCGAGAAGGATAATTTGATATTGAGTGTTGCCAAAGCCAGTCTCTTGTTACTAATATAAAGTGACTGAAACAATCATGATTAATGTCCCCTGTTCCTCTGACCAACTCTTTAGAAGGAAACAAGGCAATGAGAGATAAGTATCTGTAACTAATGCTACAGCCAACTCATGGCCAGCTCTCCTCTGACAGGCAGGGCCTGGGGAGTGGTCAGCACTATATATAAAAGGTCTGGGGCTTCCCTGGTGGCGCAGTGGTTGAGAATCTGCCTGCCGATGCAGAGGACACGGGTTCGAGCCCTGGTCTGGGAAGATCCCACATGCCGCGGAGCAGTTAGGCCCGTAAGCCACAACTCCTGAGCCTGTGCGTCTGGAGCCTGTGCTCCACAACTAAGACAGGCCGCGATAGTGAGAGGCCCGTGTACTGCGATGAAGAGTGGCCCCTGCTTGCTGCAACTAGAGAAAGCCCTCGCACGGAAACAAAGACCCAACACAGCAATAAATAAATAAATAAATAAATAAATAAATTTAAAAACAAACAAAAAAACTTATAAAAAAAAAGGTCTGGGCTCTGGTCACAAAGGGCAGCTGTGGGTATGGCTGCAGGCATTACATCTAGACCCAATCCCCTTCCAATGACCTCTCAAAGAAAATTGAGTCACCAGGAATGGGGGCCCAGAGCCACCAAGGCCCAGCCATCACAGCAAGCCTTGTCCATCCTGAGGACTTCTGGGACTCAAACTGAGAAGATAAGGGTATGGGTGACTGGTACCAAGTTGGCCTCATACTCCTTGCATGCCACTCAATATATGGCCTTTTTCCCCACGTAAGGGCCCAGGGCTAGGCTGCGTGGTCCACTTCTAACGCACCCTGTGGTGGGCCAGGGAGGACTCTGGTGGGCTGATCCTGCATATCTCAAGCTGGCCGACAGGGGTCACTCCACCCTCGGTTTGCAACTAAGGCGTTTTGTGATGACTGCCAACTCTCCAGTTTAAACACATAAAAAAGCTTTTCTGTGGGGAAAGGAACACCCCTACCAAAACCTACCTGTACCTCTCCTCTAGCCCCGCTGACGGGTCAGTGTTGTGGCAGACCCTGAGCAACACTTCAGCCTAACATTTCCCACGGTTGTCCATACCAGTCTCCTGATAGTGGGCAAAGGGCCTGCTCCCAGGTCCCTCAAGCATCTCCTCCCCTCCGTAGCTCCCAGGAGTAAAGAAACCATCTTCAGACAGTGGGGTGCATCACCCAAGTGGGATGAGGCCGGAGAAGCTTGAATCCTTGGCTCAAGAAGAAAAGAAACTATTTTCCGAGTATTTACTCTGTCAGTTGGTGCCTCTGGCTGAGCTCCAGAGGCCTGCCCAGATGACCATCAGCAACACTGATAACCTCACCATCCCGATTCTCCAAATGCCTCTTCTGAATCACACTCACCTGCTCTTCCTTCTACCTTCCTGCCGGCTCCTTCTGATCTTTCATCTCTTTTTGTGGCTCGTTTCTTCCATCAACCGCTTTTACAGTGATGGTCTTCAGGGCTGGGTTCTGGGTCCTCTTCTCTCCTCATCCCACAATCTCACCCTTGGCCATCTCACCCCCTCCCAAGGAGTTAATACTGACAACCCCCCAAATTCCCATCTCCAGCACAGGCCTTTCCCCGAGTCCCAGACCCTCAGATTCACTGGCTACCAGCCATCAACTCCCGGTTGTCCCCCGGGGACCACAACCCAACATGTCTATAGCAGATGGTGGTGCCGCAGATCCCTCACCCATACCCGCTGACCGCTTCTGCAGTTATTTGCCTCAGAGCTTTCTTTGGCCGCCAAAACCTGCGTTGCCTGTCAGGGCATCAGGCCAAAAGTGCTGAGGAATTAAAGCAGCCCCACCCCGACCCCTTAGTGTATAAGCATCTGAGCCCCCGCACTCCTTAGGCAGGAGAACTCTGAGGCACACATTCTGCCTCGGCTCCCAGGGCTCCCCCAGCGGGTTAAGCGCCAGTTGCCCAGAAGCAGTGGCTAGATAACTCCCCATTTACTGGCTAGCTTAACTTCCTTTTCTATCACTTTCCCATTCCCTATAATGTTTCTGTCTCCTGCCAAATAGACTACCTGTATGCAAATTCTCACCTGATGCTAGGGAAACCCAAACTGAGACACCGTGTAAAAAGAACACGCTACCTTCTCCTCCAGCTGACCCTTCCACCTTGTCTCTGTTGCAGCGATTGGTACCACCAGCCGTCTTGACTCTTCCCACTCTCTATTCTCCTGTCCTCCCTACCTCCAATCCATCACCAACTCCTGGAGGTCCAATCACCCCCTCTCAACTTCCCCAACTCTATGCCCCGGTCCTAGGTCCCCCTCATCTCTCCTGCATCGCAGCAACAGCCTCCTTCCTGCCCCTGCCTTTGCCCATCCACCTGCCTCCCCTCAGCACAGAGAGAGGGACCTTTTAACAACATGACTCTGATCATGTCACTCCCCAGCTTCTAGGATCATGATTTGCCCCGTCGCCTCTTTCAGCTCCCTTCTGCCATTTATACCAACCCAAGTGGCCTTTTCATGCCCTCCCAGCCTCTGAAGCCTATGGTCACACTCAGCTCTCTGCCAGAAAGAACTTTTTCAGTGTATCTTCCAAATCCTCCAAGTCTCCATGTGCTTCACACTCCAGGAAGCCTTCCTTCTTCCCTGGAGCTTCCCAGAGTGCCACACCTCTACCTGCGTAACCGTATACCTCATTTTCTTCCCTAAGGCCCTCAGGGCCAGACCCTGTGAGAGGACACAGTGGAGTGAGGCCCCTCCAGCTCGGAGCTGTGACTTTAGGATTCTTCCCTACCAGGCCCCAGGTGGGCCATGCCTGCCAGCCCTCCTGTGCCCATCTTGTCATAGGGAACAGGATTTCAGGATCTCAAAGATCTCCAGTGGGGATGGATACAAGTGCAAAATGCCAGGGGTCCGGACTCAGGGGGTGAGACTGGGCTCAGAGGTCAGAAGAGCAGGCTCAGATAGGATCAGAGGGCAAGGGTCAGGGTCTCCACCACTACCACCAGGAAGGGGCTTTGAACCGGGCCAAGGGTCTGGGCCTCATGGACAACGCCCTTGAGTGAAGTGGGAGGTCAAATGAGGGGTGCTGGGAGTAACACTTACAGCCCACATTTAGGAGGACTTGGTGGCGCAGGTGCCAGGAGTCACGGTGGAAGCAGGCGTAGAGGCCGCTGTGGCCCAGTTCCAGGCCACGGAGCACGAGCTGAGAGCCGTTGAGCAGGTCAGGGGCCAGGTCTGTCCCATTCACCCGCCACGTCACAGCTGCATCCCAGTTCGCCGTCCCACACGGCAGAGTCACGTCTGAGCCCAGGCGTTCGTACTGCACGTGGGGTGTCTCTGTGGGGGCCGGGGAGGGCACAAGGCAAAAGTCACAGGTCACAGCCCCGCCCAGCACCCCCCAGGCAAACGTGCACGGATGAGAGCCCGTGAATGTGCGCAAGTAAGGAATCCAGGCCGAGAGGCTCTGAGTCTCACGGTGTGAGTGTCCCGGGGAGATGAGGGGTATGCAAAATTCCTGTGCGGCCGTACAAGGGTACAGGTACGTGAGTGCCTCCAAATTCGTACGTGTGTGTGCACGTCTGGGGACTCTGTGTGTGTGTGTGTGTGTGTGTGTGTGTAGAGAGTTTGTGTAGCGTGCTGGGAGAGAAGACCCAGTTCACCTCCAGTCCCCAGGTCCTTTTAAAAGTTTTCCTGACCCCCATGACCCCAACCTCTTGCCACCAACAGGCCCAGCGCCAGTCGCTGACATCTGCTACCCAGGCAAGCTGGGGCTGAGGGGCCCCTCTCCTGAACTCCTCCCTCTGTCTCTTCCCATCTCTTCATCGTCCCCATCCTTGTCTTTCTGTCCTGCCTCTCTCCCTTGACTCTGAGCCCCTGACAAGCCCCCCGCTCCCAACCATACAGGGCTGGGGCAGCAGCAGGAGAAGGGAGAATGGGCAGGGTCCAGGACAGGAGCCCTAGGGAACTCCTGGCAGCTGTCAACATCATCATGAGGCAGGAACTGCTTGGGGTGTGGGTCGGGGAGTGCTGGAACTGGGGGAGCTCTCTGACCATTCCTCTCTTGCCCCCAGGAGGGGCCTGTCAGAGCCAAAAGCAAACCCCAGCCCTGGCCTCGGCAACCCAGGCATGATGGACGGAGCCCAGGAGACTGGAGTGGAAGGGCGGGAGGCAGCACCTGTCGAGGGGCAGAGCCAGGTGGGGAGGTGAGTGGGGCAGAGGAAGTCCAAGGCACCAACTCTACAGACAGCCCCGAGAAGCGGCACCGGGAGATGCGAACCTACCCTCCTCATCCTGCCCCCCAAGCCTGGAAGGACAGATGCTTCCCTGGTCCCAGCCAGATCTGTGGAGTGAGGGTGGGAGGGGCAGAGCGAGGGGGAGGGGCAGAGCGAGGGGGAGGGGGGCGGGGGGGTGGGGTGGCCGCAGGATCCCTCGTTAACACTCCCTCACATCTCCCCTCCAGAGAGCCACCTCTCGTAGCCGCCTAGCAGGGGGATTTTCAGAGGCAATTCCTGTTAACGAGTCAATTAAGTTGGGCCAGTGGCCTCTTCATTAGACTTGTTAACACCACCAGGACTGCAGGGGGTAGGGATCCCCCATCCCCACCCCATGCCGCCAGCCGCCCCTTCCCTCCTTTATAGACCCCTCCCCAGTTCTGCTTTTCTCTGTGCTGAAACATCTGTCCCTGTTTGCTGCCTCGGTCACCCTCCCTGTGCCGGGGATCTCTCTGTATCTCCAGCTCTCTCCCCTGCTGTCAGTCTCTGTCTCGCCCCTCTCTGAGCCTCTCTGTCCCTGTCAAAGGAGAGGGAAGCAGGAAACCCAGCCAGCCCTGACCACTGGTCTGTGGGGCCTGGGACCAGCCGAACAGAGGATGAACAGGCGGAAGGGTGGTGGCTGGGGGGCCTTGGAGGCCACAGCTGTGAGGCTGGACCAGAGACTGACTGGGGGCCTCCCTCTGACCAGAGGCCCAGTGTCCACAGCTCAAGCCATAGAGCCCCCCCAGTCCACCAGCCCTAGCCACGGAGCCCCCCTCCAGCCTCCCTTCCAAAAACCTGGAGCTTCCAGGAAACACGCCAAGCCCCTCTCTCTGCACACACCCACCCCCCCCCCCCCCCCCGCAGAGAGTCTGCATCCCGCGGGCCGAGGGGGGGGGTGAGAACTGACTGTCGTGGGGGGCCTTGGAGGCCACAGCTGTGAGGCTGGACCAGAGACTGACTGGGGGCCTCCCTCTGACCAGAGGCCCAGTGTCCACAGCTCAAGCCATAGAGCCCCCCCAGTCCACCAGCCCTAGCCACGGAGCCCCCCTCCAGCCTCCCTTCCAAAAACCTGGAGCTTCCAGGAAACACGCCAAGCCCCTCTCTCTGCACACACCCACCCCCCCCCACCCGCCCCAGCAGAGAGTCTGCATCCAGCGGCCTGAGGAGGAGGCTGAAAACTGACTGTCGTGGAGGGGGCGTGGCCATCACAGTCCCAGCAGCAACACATCGACACTGACCAACAGCAGCTCAGAACTAACATGGCTCCGGTATGGCCCTTTAATACTGGGGGGGCAGGTACAGCCGCAAGATGAGGAAACCAACCCAACAGCACAACAAATGTAATGGCAGTGGGGTAACACGTGAGGAACCCTGTCTGCCTCACAAAGGAAATGGAAACAACCTGACAACAGTGACAAACCAACCATGTTAGGGCAGCGCAGGAATGAAAAAATGACAACACAATGACAGATGACAACTACAGGCCACAACGCAGAGGCAGAGGGGGTAATGTGACATGACAATCACACAGTGTCACAAGTGCTACAATTAACACAGCAATAGCAATACACACAGCCATGCAACAGCTCCAAAGATGGCAGTGATTTAATCCTTTGTCTCTGGACAGCTTTCCTCCCACCCCGTGGGTGCCCCTACTGATGTGCTGTCCATTTCAGAAATTAAATCAAGCAGCAGGGGGAGGATGGGGTTCTTGGCCCTGACGCGGTGACAAATGCTCCAAAGGAATCAGCTGTGAAAAGGTTGTTAGAAGCCAGGATAAGAGACAGAGACAGGATGAGGTCATGGACATGGAGAACACACAGGGATAGAGTTGACGGCTCCCTCACACCTGTGCACATGGGCTCACATGGGGACCACATGCTGGAAACAGTCCCCCCAGGCGTCCTAAGCAACTTCACATCACCACACACACATAGGATGAAGACAGTCACCACAAAGAAGAAAAAGCACACACAGGACAACCATCCACAAGGTCACAGCTATGCAGGGACACTGTCCCACTTCAGGGACAGTAACACCTGACAAAAGGTCACATGCATGCACAGGAAGGGCACTGTCACCCAGAGGCACAGGTACACATGGGAACATGGTCTCACACACAGAGAGACAGTTTACCAGGGACACGAACACACGAAGAGACAGAAACAAAGAGAAACTAACAAACTATCACACACGGGGTACAGTCTAAACCACGAGGACACAACCCCACAAAGGCCATGGTCACACATCAACTATGTCACACACAGGGCACAGCTCACAAGGATATAACTACACAGAGAAACGCACCCAAACAGGGACACAGTCTCACTCACACAAGAACACAGTCTAATGCACAAGGACAGTCTCACACTCTCAGAGATTCAGCCTATGCCCACACACAGGGCAGGGGCAAGGCCAACGGGAAAGACCACTGGCGGGCCTAGGCTGGTCCGGTCAGCACAGGAGCCCCAGGCAGGCCGACTGTGGGTAGGGGTCGATGGGCTGGCCTGGTGGTCCCTTCAGTCCCTGCCCACTGTGGAGCAGCCCTGGGGCAGGCCAGGCTCTCTCTGGGCCTCAGTGCTGGGCTCACGAGGAAGAGGCCACAGGAGCCTCGACCTACTGCCCTCCTTGAACCCACAGCCTTGAGGGTCATGGAGCTCAGCCATTAGGGTCTGCTCTGCACCTGAGCCCCAGAGATGCCCCCACCCTCTCTGCCTCTACCTGAGCCGACTGAGGTGGGGGGCAGGACACAACCAAGGGGGGGAGCTCCCTACACTTGGAGCCTCCCTCGTTCAAGGAGTTTCGAGGTCAGACCTCGTACTGACGTGGCTGTCTGAGGTGCTGCCTCAGACGCAGAAGGGCTAGTGGTGAAGTTTCCCAGCAGGGGTGCAGCTCCTTGCCCCATGGATTGTAAGGAGGACTCGGCACTCACTGGACAAGTGGTGTGGGAGGCGCAGGAGGCTGCCAATGGCGCAGCCTGGCAATCCCTGCCCCCTCCAGCCAGCCCAGCTCACTGACCGGGCCCCTTCCTTGATGTGCCAGCCCTCTCCCACATGTCACCCTGCCCATCCCCACACCTTGTTCTCAGTCTACCATCTCTGTCCCTGTATTCCTTGTGGGAAAAGGGGAAATATTCTTACCCACTGTCTCAGTGCCTCCCGCTGCACCCCCATACATCCGAGGGGACCCCATTTCACCAGATACTGTACAGGGCCCTGCCCCTAGCTGCCCCCAACTCCTATCCCACCTGCCTGTACCCTGTATCAGTGCTAGTGGGCAGAGAGGGACAGATCATCTCAAGCCAGAGATACCATCAGCACGAGACCGCCCCGGAGTGACTGGGGGACTGTGTTTATGGGACGACATCAGTGGGTCACCCCGTATATCAGTGTCACATGACTCATGTTCATGTGCAACGATGCCAGCCTATGGCAGTATGTGGCTCTTGGGTGTGTGCGTACAGCTATGCCGGGGAGGGTTCACGCTCAGTTCCCAGAGGGGGTCAGCAGGGAGCTCCCCCGCCCAGCACTCACCCTGTGGACTGTGTCTCTGGGCGTAGACCACGGCAGCGGCAGCAGCAAGCACGGCACAGCAGGCCCATGGGACAGGAGCAGCCATCTGTTGGGAAAGAGTGGGCGGCGGGGAAAGGGGCAGCATCAGCCCAGGCAGGAGCCTCCTGGGGAGCCCCCCCTCCTCTCAGGCAAGACTGGGAAATCCCAGCCCTAGGGCCAGGGCACCTTGACCCCAAATGCCCTTCTTAATGGGGCTCAGGATCCTCTTCAAGCAACAGAAAACATTATTGGCATCTGTAGGCAGAGGTCTGCTAAGATGGTAGAAGGCAACCTACAGTAGTTTGTTGTTCAGTACAGCCGCTGGGGGCAGGATGGGTTACAGATCACTGGTAATGCTAGGGCCATTTTTCTAGGAAAAAAATAACTTCACTGGTAAGGTTAGCTAATTAGCTATAAACATCACAAACTGAAAGGGTGATGTTCTAACTTAATTGGAGGTCTATACTTCTCCAAATTGCCTTGAATGAAAGGCCCCCTGCCACGCTCCTGGGGAGAGAGCCCCTCGGATCTGCCCCTGCCATGTTCTCCCTACCCACCCCCATCCCCGGGTGAGCCTTGCCCCACTGGGCTCTGGGAAGTTCAGAGCAGCAGGGTACCAGGGCAGGGGTACATCGTGACCAGGTCAGATGTGGCTTTTGCTTTAGTGGACACTAATGATCATGAGAAGGATGAGGGATTTTCCCCTTCAGGGACCACAGCCCGTCCTTCAGCCCAGGAGCCTGGGAGCCCCAGCCCAGCAGATATGCATCAGTGTTTACACATTCCCGTGTGGGTACACAAAGCACACTCAGGACATGTTCCCAGAAGCCAGAATGGATCCAGTGGCCCCCCTACCTGCTGTCCTGCTTCCTGGGATGGGTCCAGCTGCCCTCACCCCACTCCACCCCAGCACACGCCCATACCTGAGGGCAGGGAAATAACTATTTCCTGCAGGAAAGGTTCCAAACCTGACTCTCCTGCCCCAGTCTGAGGAGAGAGGGGGACTGTCAACAAGACAGAAGCAGAGATCCAGAGAGGGACACTGCCAGACACTCAACCACGGCCACTACCAGAGGTACAGCCAGATACACAGCAAAGACACTAGCCAGAGACACTGCCCCAAACAAGAGACAGAGCCCCAGAGAAAGAGCCCACACACAGACCGGAGAGACTGTGCCGGGCACGATCAGACAAAGCCAGAGAAACCAGGTAGATAAACCAGATAACCAGCCAGAAACACGGCCAGAGAACAGCCAACACACAACCAAAGGACCCGCAAGAATCCCTGTGAAAGACGGCCAGATGCAGGCAGACATATCAGAGAAAGAGTAAGCAGCACAGGCAGAGAAACCATCAGCAACATAGCCGGAGAGCCAGAGACACTGTCAGAAATCATGCCCGAGAAACTGCCTGACACACAGGCAGAGAAATACCAGAGGAACTGATAGACACAAACAGACATACACCCAGGAAAACTGCCAGTGAGAGAGCCAGAGACACAGCCAGATGCTCAGTCAGGTATCCATACCACTCAAAACACTGCCAGGGACATGCAGACACACAGTCGGACACACTGCCAGAGAAACAGCCAGAGACACTGCAGACAGAGCTACAGCAGGGGAGACAAGTGTGGCTGTCAGCCTGGAGCAGCGGGAGGGGGAGCCGGAGAGAATCTGACTTCCGGGGCCTCCTTTATGGGAAGGGCTCCTGCCTACCCACTGCTACACTCGCCCCTCACCAGGCGAGCCCTCTCCTCTGCACCTGGTGCTCCTCCAGCTACAGCCGCAGGAGCTCCGGCTGCCCCTCCCTGGCATAGCTCATCTCTCTAGGCCCCAACTGGCCTCGGCTACCCCTCCCACATCTGTGACCCCTGAGGCCTTTCCTACCACCTGGCCTGGCTCCTGACCCTCTGCCACTCTCCCTTCTTTAGCTACTCCTCGGGCCTAGGAGGATAAGACAATGACCAAAGTCACGGTCAGCAAGTGGTGGGGTGAAGAAAGGAACCCAGGATGAACCAGTGCTAAAGTCAGAACAACCGAACCCAGGATGAACCAGGGCTAAACTCAGAGCAACCGAACCCAGGATGAACCAGTGCTAAACTCAGAGCAACCGAACCCAGGATGAACCAGTGCTAAACTCAGAGCAACCGAACCCAGGATGAACCAGTGCTAAACTCAGAGCAACCGAACCCAGGATGAACCAGTGCTAAACTCAGAGCAACCGAACCCAGGATGAACCAGTGCCAAACTCAGAGCAAACGAACCCAGGATGAACCAGTGCTAAACTCAGAGCAAAGGAATCCAGGATGAACCAGTGCCAAACTCAGAGCAACCGAACCCAGGATGAACCAGTGCTAAACTCAGAGCAACCGAACCCAGGATGAACCAGTGCTAAACTCAGAGCTGGGGCTGGAGAAAGGGAGATAGGAGGCTGGAGGCCTACGTGGTTCCCCAGCTCCAGCCCTGCAGGGCGCCCTCCAACCCTCCCCGAGCCTCTGTGCCGCCCACCCGTGCGTCTCCTCAGAGCCAGCCCACTGCCCACCACACGGGAGAGGAACCGGGACATCGGGAGGCAGGCGGGCTGGCAGAGTAGACAGAGGTTAGATCACAGATGGGAGCAGAGGGACAGGGTGGTCCTCTGTTCCCTGCTCCTTCCTGGTCCCAGTTGGGAGGGCCATGCGGGTGAGGAGATGGCCTGGCACGAGTGTAAGGCATACAAGCAAACACACACACACACACACACACACACACACACACATACACCCGGGTCCCCAAAGGGGGAAGGGAGGCTTCTTCATCAAAGTCGCCTCCATCAGCCCGATGAGTTACTGTAAGGGCCGGGCCCTGGGCCAACGGGGCTGCAGCCATGGGAGACGGGCGCTGCTGAGAGCAAGCGCTGCAGAGAGGGGGGATGGGGTACCACGACAGATGCTGCACGGTTGGGGACACCCAGAAAAGGGAGAGAACCAGGGAGGGGGGAACAGAGAGGCAAGGAGAGAGGGAAAGCAGTGAGCAGAGACCCTGAGGGACAAGAAAAGAACAAGACAGGGAGAAATGGAAGAAGAGGCACAGGAAGAGAGACAGGGAGCATAGGAGATGGGCAGAGGTTCAAGGACAGAGGGAGAGACAGACCCAGAGAGAGTGACAGAGACCCCAACAGGGTCTCTGTGCCCACCAAGAGCATCTCTCCAAGCCCACCCACCTCCTGCAGTGTGAGGAGAGGATGCCGTCAGTGCAGCAGTGCTGGCTGATCTGAGACAAGAGCAGGGCTTCCTGGGGGCTGGAGGGCTTCTGCCTATGAATCCAGGAGCCCAGCCCCCAGAGCATAAGGGTGGACAAAACCCCCATCCCACCCCACCTGCAGGTCCAGGGGGCCCCAGGCCAATTTCACTTCCCTCTTCCCTCCGAGTCCCCACTGGACCCATTCCCAGGTAGGGAAGCTGAGGCCAGAGGCATCCAAGCTACACCTCTGCCCTACCCTAGCTCACCTCAGGCCACCGATCCCAGGGCAAAGAGCATCTTTCCCAGGAATTTTCCACATTCACACCCCATGGCTCTGGGATAGATCTGGAGCATAAATCCCTCAAGCCCCAGATGCGGGCTATGCAAACTGGCCCAGGCTCCCTGCAGACCCTTCCAGAGGCCCAGCCTGGCCGCCAGCCCCAGATCCAGAAATAAGGAGGGAACAGAGGGCACCCCACTAGCAAGTGCCCAGCAGCCCAAACCCCTTGTAAGCAGAAGCCCAGCACCTCTCCTGACACAGAACCCCACAGTGTTGCCACACACATACACACACACACAGGTGACACATCAAGAGGCAAACCTGGGCCCCCAACTTACTGTCACTGTTCCACCATGACACAGAGACATTACACACTGATAACAACACCCAGTGAAAATGACACAGTTGCACAGCTGACAATGACACACAGGGATATTGACAGTCACCACAGTGACAATGATGCAGTGAGTGACAGTTACACACAATGACATCAACAAACAAGGCAATGACACCTGTTGACACTGACACAGTCACAATGACGGTAACCTCAGAATCAAAGATGCAATGAGACTGACAGTCACATAGGCTAACAATGACAGTGACATCCACAGTGACACAGGGATGTTGGCAGACTCAGTAAGATGGACAGTCATGCAGAGTAACACCAGCCCTCAGTAATGCTGACACCATGGAGGCTGACAGTCACCAGCAGGGACACTGACACAGTGATACGTTCCAGATCAAGGACCTCAACTACCCAGTTTCTGGCTTAGGATCCAGGGCCCAAGACCCCTCTTGCCAGCCCCAGCAGGAGCTCAGGTGCCCTGCACCTCAACCCTCAGCCCCTGCCCATCTGAAGGCAAAACCTAAGAAAGGGAAGTGTGAGTCTGGGAAAGCCTCTATTCACCCCTGCAGAAACGAGGCAGTTTAAGTTATTCAACCCAACCCCGCGGAACCCCTGCCACATCCAGGATGGGACTGGGGGTTCTGGGCACCACTGCCTGGGGCCCAGCTCTGACTGCGTGTGTGGCGACGTGCAATAGCGTGTTCTGAGCTTCGAGCTTCAGGGTGCTGGCTGGTGTGGGTGCGTTGAGGGTCAGGTAGGTTCAATCTGGCCTGGACAATGAATGAACGGGGAGGCCCCCGAGAAACTGAGATCCGGTGAAGGTCACTGGCCTGGACCCCACCCCCCTCGGCCTGGGGCTGGGGTGAGGTCAGAAGCATCCCTCTGATGGAGGGCATGTGGCCCACAGCAGGGGCCAAGGTGACATCTCCATAGCTTCCAGTCTCCCTTGGCAACCCCAGACTCCAGGATCCTCCAGGGTAAGGGAAAAGGCACTCTGTGTTGGGGCCTCATCCCCTTCTTCTCTCCCTACCACAGCCCTAGAAGATGCATCCTGGGAATGAGGCAAGAACCCAGGGCAGGATGACCCGCTGATTCAAAGGCCTAGGAAACTCTAGGGGCCTCAGACCTGCAGAGGAATTAGGGTGGAGGAAGAGAGACACCTACACTTGGAGACAAGAGAGGAAAAATGAGAGACAGAGCAGGGGCAGAGACAGGGACAAGGACATGGTGGACAGGGAGGAACAGTGCTGGCTGAGGGGGAGGCTGGGAGAGACAGTCTGAGCGGGCGGGAAGCTCCAGGATGGGGAGGAGGGGCTGAGGCCAGGAGGCCCCCAGATCCCACCAGGCCTAGGCAGCCTGGACAGCGTGGGCGGTGGGGGGGGCAGAGGCCTGAGCGGTCCAGAGGCTGGGGGTGGGGTGGAGGCCAAGGAGGGAGGCCTGGCCCCTGGCAGCTGGCCCAGCAGGCCCCCCATGGGGGAGGGGGCGGGCCTGGGTCAGGGGCCAGCTCCTGGGCTGGGGCCGGCTGGCCATGGGGCAGGCTCCTACTCCCCACGGTGTCTCCCCGTCTCTTTCTCCTTTCTCTCTGAATCTAGACCTGGCCCTCCTCTCAGCTCTCAGTGCCCCCACCCTAAGTGGCACAGGACCCAGAAGCCATGCCTGGGTTTAGGACTCAAGCCATATCTCCTCCTGGGCTACCCATGCCCACCCGCTCCGGGAGCAAGCCCCCCTGCTCAGGGGAAAGGACCCCACCCAAACATATGCCCCCTCCTCCCCCGCAGAAGCGGGCAGGAGAATCTGAGCACCAGTGGGAGGGGGGCCAGGAGGGAGGCAGGGGGAGCGGTCCCCCAGCTCCAGCCTCTGGCTGAGGCTGTGGAAAAGGAGGCGGCCCAATGTGAGTGAGTTGGGGGGGGGTATCCGCACCTGCTGTTGTGACCTCCACAGCCGGAGATGGGGGCCTGGTGGGGGGGGGACAAGATTCCGACGGATTTTGGCAGCAGTCTGGACTCTGAGCACTCAAACCCCCCACCCCCCAGCCTCTTGCACCGTGGGGACCCTGAGATCAGCATGTGCGTGCCCTGCTGCACGTGTGTGCGGGCGTGTTGCGGGCCTCCCATGACGGGCCTGGCTGGGCAGCTGGGAGGTGTCCTGGGGAGATGGGAGTCTGAATCCCACCAGCCGTGCGCACGTGTGGAGCCCCACTCGGGGCCCTGCGTGCTGCCTGGTGACCTGGGCACCGGCTTGTATATGCTCACATACGTAGGCCTGGACTTAAGCAGCTCTCTCGGTGCAAAAGGTCTGGGCTTTCTCCCTCAAAAGTCATCTGATCCAGCCCCCTGCCTCTCAAATGGGAAGCAGGAAGGGGCACATAAGTTCATATCCTCCCTTTGGGCACACGGGCTCTGGATAGCTTCACAGCACCTTAGGTACAAGTGCCAGATCCCTCATCCCCTAACCCCAGTCCAGAGTCCCTTCTGGCTTCTAGAAGAATCAGGAGGATCCCTCTATCCAGAAAAGGTCCACACACCAGTTGGGTTAAGTCTAGGGGGAGTGGGGGCTTGGGGGCTGGCCTTCTTGGAGGGACAGACGCTGCAGCAGGAGGTTAGACAGCTGGAAGAACTCCATGAAAGGCGGGGGATGGGCAGAGCAACAGGGTTGACTGAGACCTCCCTCCGCCAACAGGGGAGCAGGCTCACAGCAGATGAAGCAGGGGCAGGAAGGAGGCTGCAGAGCCCTCCATGGAGACAGAAGGATGGACAGAATAGCTTTCCAGACTTGGGGGCTGGGACAAAGACCTATTTGCCTCAGCATCTCCCACTACACCCCACCCCTGGCCCCATCACTGCTATGGTGGACACACCCTCGAATATATACACAGAGGTTGATGTTTGCAAGCTTGTGTGTACACGCGCACACACACACACACACACACACACACACACACAAAGGGGTGGTGGGGGTGGGCAGTGCATGTGAAGCATGGATGTGTAACGAACAGAACTGAAGACAGTCTTTCCGACAGAGCCAGAGGTGAGCAGGGGAACAGAAACGTCAACTGTCTTCACGTGTGCTGTTCTCCCTGCCCCCCCCAACACGCACGCACACTGCACACACTACTTCTGAGGAAGCTTCTGTTCTGCTGGGCAAAAGCAAGCCATCCTTCCTCCCCCTTCCTCCCCTCCGCACAGTGGGGAAGCCAGAGCAATCTGTTCCTGATGGGTAAACACAGGCATGAGTATGCGCGCACACATGCTCACACACACACCAGCGATTCAGGGGTACATGACACCCAGTGCTCACTTCACCCCAAGGTGGGACGCACACTCGGGCTCTCACTACCACTGGCAGAGCTTCCCAAAGTCCCCCACCTCCACCACACACAGCCAGAGCTTCACAGGCACACCCAGGCAGCCTCTCGCTGACACAGGCACTTGGAGTCTCCCATCACAGCCACTCATCACGGCCTCCCACGTGGACACCCGCTGCCACAGCCTCGCACACGCTGGTATGCGCGCACACACGAATCACAGTCACAGTCACACGCAAGAGACTCCCTCACACGCATTCAATCAAAACAGTCCCGGTCTCACATATGGATACCAGCACACACTCGGAACACTCACCCTTCCACACAGATAACAGAGCACCTCCAGAAACGCAGAGCCCCACCCCCCCGGCACCCTCGGCCCTCACACCCCTACACTCGGCAGTGGGAAATAGATACACACTCCATGCTGGGACCTCGGGTTGCCTGGCCTGTGCCTGGGGGAAGACAGGATAAAGCTCAGGGTGGCCTAAAGCAGGAAGGGAAAGTTCCTGAAAATCGAGGAAACAGATTATTCCCTACTCGGCTCCTTCCTCTCCTAACCCTGCTTTTGCCACTATTTGGGAATGAGGGGAGATCCTGGCCAGAGCAGAGGGGTGAGGGAGCCCCCGGGGTGAAGAGATGGTGGCACTGGTGGCAGCAGGAGCCAGCAAACCACAGAAACCAGCCTGCTCCCCAGGGCCCTCCTGCCTCACCTCCTCATCCCCTCTTCTCCAGGATGAGAAGCAGCAGCAGCTCTCAGCCTAGCTACCTGCTGAGTGACCCCAGGCCTCTTCAAAACCTCTCTGTGCCTACAACCGTCTATAGGGCACCTGAATGTCAGGCCTGGCTGCAGGAAGGGAGGCAAGGGGAAGGAGATGAGGCCTCGACCTCAACCCCCAGCCCCTGCCAAAGCCCTGTCATCACTGTCAGACCCCAAAGAGAGATGGGGACAGCACTGGCCAAGCCAGTGCTCCTCTGACAAACCACTGAGGACAAGAATCCTAAAGTGTCCTTGGACCCTGTAGCCCCACCTCCCATCACAAGAGAGGACGCTGTGTCGCTGTCCAGGCAGAAAGGAATCCAGGCTGTGCTGGCAGGGCCCCAACTGGAGAACAATTGGCAATGCTGTTGACATCCTCACCACTTGCCACTCCAGGTGTAGCTTGAGCCCTGATGCCCCATCCTAAAGTGAGCCTGAGAGGGCTCCATGGAAGCCAGGCAGGGGAGCAAACACCGGGCAGCAGAAC
Organism: Physeter macrocephalus; assembly: GCF_002837175.3. Lineage (NCBI taxonomy): Eukaryota > Metazoa > Chordata > Mammalia > Artiodactyla > Physeteridae > Physeter > Physeter macrocephalus. The sequence continues at coordinate 74,711,555 of NC_041222.1, forward strand.
CTAAGGAAACCAGGCAGGGCGACCCCATAAAGCCAGGTGATGGGGACTTAGGAAAAGCAGGCCGTGGGGACAAAAGAAATCAGGCAGCAAGGTTTGTGGAAACGAGGCGACAGGGCCCAAAAGAACATAGGCTGTGGGGGCCAAATGAAGCCAGGCCGCGGGGACTGAAGTTAGCTAGGAGGTGGGGACAAATGAAGCCAGGCGAGAGGCCCACAGGATGGGAGAAAAGAAAGCTATCAGGAGCTTATGCCCTCTGTCTAGATGTCCCCCACACCCTGGGCCTCTCTCTCAGTAGCCCCCTTCCCACCCAGGTGCTGGTCTCCTCCCCCAGGCCAACGCACACAGCCAGAGCCCCCTCCTCGCTCAGAGGCCTAGTCCAGTTGCAGCCACTGGGCCCCGGCCCCATCCCTGGGACCTCAGGAAGTCCCAGCCCCTCCCACCGGCTGCAGAGGAGGGGGGCTGGGGGGGGAGAAAGAGAAGAGAAGAGAGACAGCTTGGCAGAGGGAGGGCCGAGCAGCCGCGGGGGGCGGGGGCCGAGAAAGGAGCGGGAAGCGGCGAGGCGGGCTGGCGGGCGGCGCGGGCGGGGGCGTCTCTGCCGCGGGAGCGGGGGTGACAAGTTCTCCGGCCCTGCGGCTGCGCGGCCACTGACCTGGGTCCCCGTGCAGGCGCCCAGTCGGTGCCTCCGGCGCTCCGTGGGTGCGCCCGGCCGCTCGCGGGCATCGGGACCCCGGGGTTCGGGGCTGGGGCCCGGGCGGCCCGGGGAGCAGGCCTGTTCCCCCCCCCGCCCACCCCCCACCCCCGAGAGTCCCGGCGGGCGGCGGGCGGGCGGGCGAGGCGGCGAGCGGGCCGGGAGGAGGGGAGGAAGGAGCGCGCGGCGAGCGAGCGAGCCGAGCTAGCGGAGGGAGCGAGTGAGGGACGGCAGGCAGTGAGGTCATCCTTTGAATCTAATTGTCTGAGTCAGGAGGAGATGTGGCACTCGATGCAGGGGGAGGGGAGGGGGAAGGGACCCTCCCGGCTCCGGGCCGGGGCCCCTCCTCACACCCAGGGCCGGCCGCGGCCTCCCTTCCCCCGCCCAGGGCCAAGTTGTCTCGGGCCAACTGGGACAAACCCCTGCCGGTCTCACTCAGGGCTGACCTCTGCTGCCATGCGGGCTCCAACCCACATCACCCCCAGAGAGCGGCCACCTTTCTATTCTCTGGGGGTGATGGGGACCCCCTCCCGGCCCAGGTTGCCGTCCCGCATGTCTGAGGGTAATGGGAAGCCCCCATCCCACCCCCAGGTCGTATTTCTGCCCTGTGAGGAGCAAGGGGGAACCTCCACCAGCCTTCCAAGGGACCTTCGTGCATTCTAGAAATGTGGAGTCCCCAGCTCTACTCCCCAAGTGACTTCTTGCACTGGGAATTTGGGGGAATCTGGACATTGAACCGAAGCTCCCCTTCCTGCCTCCTGAGAATGACAGTGCAATGCCTCCCAGTCCTGCACTTTGGGGGGCATGAGGACCCCCAACGGAGCCCAGGGTCTCTACTCTGCATGCCCAACTCTTCAGGAGGGGCAGGAGCCAGGCCAGAACCCCAAGGTCCCCAGAGGCTGCTCAGGGGAGCAGGCCACTCACGTGGGTGGGAGGGCAAGACGACAGTTGGGCCCTGGGCCTGTCAGGTGTGCACGCACGAGCACATGCACGCATGTGTACATGCGCATGGCGGGGGAGACCAGGCGGCTGGGGACACTCACACCACACCGAGGGCCACACACCCCTCCCCTCGCCCCCATGGGGGAGGGGTGATAAATATTTAAGCGGCTTTTAGCTCTGAAGGGGCAGAAGCTGGGGGAGGGAGGGGGATCCACAATGCCTGATTAATGGGGTTACCGGCTTGGATCAATCCATCTGCCCGGCGCTCCCTCCTCCTCCCTCCTCCTCCCTCCCTCCGCCTAATGCGCTTTATCAGGAGACGCTTTTCTGACTTGGCAGCATCGGGTGTTTTAAATAGACCCATTTAGAGCAGGGGTTGGGGGAGAAAGGAGGGGGGGAAGGGAGACAGAGATTGAGACAGGCTGGGAGACAGAGACGAATCAGGAGAGAGAGACAAGCCCCGGAAGAGAGAGACTGGGAGCGGAGAGACAGAGGGAGATACTGAGACACGGAAATAAGAGGCTGAGGATGACACTCCCACGGAGGCTGAATGGGGCGGGGGTGGGGGTGGGGGGTGATGGGGAGGCCGAGGGGAAGCTGGGGGGCCGAAGAGCAGAAACAAATAAACAAACAAACAAAAGAGACAGACAGAGAGAGAGGAAAGGAGTCACCGACAGCGAGAAGAAACCCAGAGACAGGTTCTCTGCAAGGGCTGAGGGCTAGCCCGGGAGACAGCAGATATCTTTTATTTCCAAAAACAGTTTTTCATCCACTTTGCTAAATTAAAAAGCTGTCTTTAAAGTGGTGCTGGAGGTGCTGCTGCGGGACGGTGGACAGAACTGCCAAGTCCTCCCTCTCGGCCTCCTTGTCTGCCCCCACAGAAGGTGCCTCAGCCCTAGCTCCCAGGGGTATTCTCCAGCTCCCCTGCTCTCTGTGATCCTCTGGGATCCCCAGGGACAGGGTCAGGGCATCTGAGCCACTGTTCATTGGCAGAAAGTCCTTCCTGCTGTCTGGCCTCAGTCCCTCCTGCTGCAGGGAGCCCATTCTCTTGCCTGACCACTAGCCTTCTCTTCTCTGATCCCAGTTCCAGCTCCCTAAGATGTCCCCAATCGGAGGGAGGATTATGGCCCTCACAGCTGAGCAGCTCACTTTCCCACCCGGCCATCACACTCCTTCCAGGTGTGCCCCCTATTGTTGGGTAAATCTGAACTCCTGTCAGATACCCCACTCCAAGTCCCTAGGTCCTCTGGGAACAGTGAGACAGAAGCTTAACTCTCTCCAGCCTTCTGGACCCTCCCTTCCTCCTCTTCAGAACCCCAGCTCCATTTTGTCCCTTTTATGGCCATGTTGTCAGCCCGGATACCCCCCCGCACCCTCAACAACACCCCATTCCTGGTTCTGAAGGGTCAGCACCCCCGCCCCCCCAACTCTCAGGCCGGGAAAATGGCCAGTCTGTTTGGGAGCTGAGATGAAAAGCCCGGCCGGCCTTTGTGGGCCTCTGGCGGGTTTCGGACAATAGGCCCTTCCGTTCCGCTCCAGCGCGCCTCGATCCCATGGACACCCCCACCCTGGGGGCTGCCAATCTGGGGGCCTTGCCTGGCCGGAATGAAAGGCAGGGAGAGTCAGGCCCAGCCCCTGAGGCTGGCCTCAGAAGATTTTGGACTTTCTGACCCTCTATCCCGTCTCCTCCAAGCCCGGCTGCTCCCTGCTGTCAAGCCAGAGAGATGCTTTGGGGCCAGAGAGATGCTTTGGGGGCAGAGAGGGAGCCTGACAATGAGACGAAACATACTCCCACATCCAGATTCAGCTCCCTCAGTGCAGAACCCAATTTTCTGACCTGGCTTTGCCCTTGCCTGTGTGACTGTGGGTAAGTCTCTTCCCCTTTATAGGCCTGTCATGAAAAGCCTCAGGAGGAAGGAGGAGGGGAGAGCAGGAAGGGATCTCAGGCCCTCCTTCACTCGTTCCCAGACCTACAGCCCCAATGCACCTGCCAGATGCCCTGAAACTGACCTGCCTCCCCTGGGTCCCCAGCACATACCTCTTCACCGCTGGCCACACACCGAGCACATCAACGTCCTCCTCCTCCTCCTCCAGACCAAACTCTTCCTGAGACTTCCAAAACCAAGGGGGCGGGATGATGTGACAAGGCTGGATTCTAGAAGGGCAAAGGGCACAAATCAGAGGCCACAGAGGAGCCCTTAGTCCAACTCAGAGCTCATTTCACACTCACAACCCCACTGTGAGAAGGAGAGACTGAGGCAGGCAGCAGGTAAGTGTCTAGAAGAGAAAAAGTTGGGTGTGGTCCAGACTCCCTGAAGCACCCTTTGCAGACCTTAGGTTCTGAACCACAGGGACAAAAGGAAGCCAGAAGCCAGTGGCCTGACACCACACATAGATACACACCCAAAGACAATCCAAAATCCCCACACAACCAGTTCACAGACACAAGCACCTCCATGTCACACACATTCTCCCATGCATACTCACACAGAGACCCATGGCCCCCAGCAGGGCATAAACACCCACCATCATACTGTTTTCTCCTCATCACCACTATGATTTATTGAGCATCTGTTATGTGTCAGGAACTGTTAGGCACTTTATATGCATGATCTCATTTAATCTTCATGACTTCTCCGTGAGGTAGGTTCTATTATTATTCCCATTTGACAGCTGAAAAAACTGAGATTCGGGGAGGTTAACTTGCCCAAGACCACACAGCTGATCCGTTCCAGAGCATAGATATGAGTGCAAATCTAGCTCCAAAGCCCTTCTGCTATACCAGTTTGCCTCTGCAGATCTCTCTCCCACCAGCACAGTGCCTTTCCCAATAATAATAGGAACAGCTAACACTTGCTCAGGGTCCTTGATGAGCCAGATAACATATGCTGAGGACTTAACATACAGTTTTTGCAGATGACAAAACTGAGGCTCAGAGAACAAAAGCACCTTGCCCAAAGTCACATGACTGGTAGTTGTTAAGAAAGCTGGCTATTCTGAAAGTCACTGTTGCTTCTAGGACTCCACTTACTTAACAGAGCCCTCGACTTCTACAAGACCCCAGAAGATTCTCAGGGTTCAACTGCTCCTCTCCCCACCAAAACAGGTCCCCGATTGTGTCTGCCAAAGGCATGATCAAGTGCCTAAACACATACCCATGAGAAAGGGACTCCATGTCATCCAACCCTGCCCAGAGAGGCAGAGGTACCACCAACGAGGGAGAGATGGCCAGAAACTAAAACAAGGTGTTAGAGACAGGCTGGCTGGTGGTAACAGATACAGACACACCAAGAGATAGGTAGGCCCAAAGAGAGGAAGACAGACACACGGGACCAAGGAATGACAGAGACAGTGGGAAAAGGAGACAATAGAGGGAGAGGAGGATACAGGCCGACGTGAAAAAACACAGAAGGATAGACACAGACATACAGACACATATAGAACCATCCCACCTTCACAAGAAGAAAACTGTGAAAACAAACAAGACTCAGGCAGCGTGGGGTACGTGTGTAAGTGTGCATTTGAGTGTGTCTGTGTTGGGGGCATGCAGAGTCTGTATCACTACACACATTACACCAGCTGCTTCCAGCAATTTCATCTGATTAATAATAAATGCCCCGTAATTACAGCCACTCCCCCAGCCCTTCTTCCTGTTTTTTGTCAGCTGCCACCAGGCCGGCCCCCTGTGGACCCCACAGCCCCCTCCATCCTCACCTGCTGTCTTCTACAGGGCTGAGAGAACATGGGCTAGGGAAGGAGACCAGACTCCCAACCTGAGGGGGAATACCCATTTCTCTATCTTGGATGAATGCCCAATGCCCCCAAGCAAAGCGTCATTTCCCTTAGGCCTCACTCAGAACTCTCCCCCTTCCCTGGGTATAACCTGTGACCCCTAATGTGGCCTAGAGGCCCAGGTCTGGGGACACAGAGAGAAATGAACTCTGGACTCCCCTTGCCTACTCTTCATCACTCACTGGCTGAAAGAAGTCTCCATTCACAAAGCTTCCCCAGCCTTGGAACCCCACAGGCTCAACGGAGGAAGGGACCAGGACAGCCCCCCTTTTCCCACCCCATCATTCCAACCCAGGCAGCCCCAGAGTCTCTGCCCACTTGTGTACTCTCAAGCTTTGGACACGCCGTGGCTCCGCCTCCATTCCTGAGCCCCCCCAGGTCCACCTCCTTCCAGGCCTCCCACCCTAGCTCTCCAAGGCAGCTCTATCAGAATCAGCTGCGGGTTTGTGCTGATCTGTTTCTAATCGCTGGGGCCTGGTTCACGCTGGCCCCCACCCCCCAATATTGATTCCATTATTTGGAGAGTCATTGACGTCAAGGACCTGGATGGGTGCCAAAACCGCCTTCTCTCAGGGCCTGGGCCAGGGCCCAGCCCCTCATCTCGAGATTTCACGGAGGGGCCCAGAAAGGTCAGCTCACGGGCCAGGGTCACGTGACATCTGCCCTCAGAGGCTGGGGCTCTTCTTACCTTTTGGGGCCCACTGTGCAGTTCCTTTCTCCTGGGGGAGAGGGGCTACACAGAGGCATGGGGGTCAGAAGTGAGGTGGAGACCTATAGAATAGGGTGTGGAAGAACTTCACTGGGTCTTGGGCTGCAAGGAAGAGCTCTAGGAGGTAGGGATGGAGGCAGTGGCTCAGAAAAGGCTACTTGGGGAAGATTTTATTCTTTGCCACACACTATTTTGGAACATCCTGAAGCTGGACTTGAAATGACTATTAGAGTACTATTGGCTACTCGATTTTTATGTTTGATATCAGATGTGTCTCCAGGCTCTCAGAGAAAGAAATTCTCTGCAGTGCAGGGTAACGGTTTACCCTAAATGTTGCCATAATTTGACTGACTGGCACCACTATTTTATAAACCTTTGTTCCATATAAAACAAAGTCTCTGTCTCCTGTGCAACTCTCACCCATGCTGCCGCAGTTTCCCCACACTCTCCCAGTCTCTTCTGCCTCTGTGCCTATCCGATCAAGATGCAGCCACTGCTACACTGACCCACACCAGCAACTCCTTGGCTCTGGCTGGACAGGGTATTTTTAGGATCCGAACCCTGTGTTCTCAGACAGACATTAATAACCAATACAGACAGTCCGTGGTGCCCACAGCAGCTAAACAAACTCGGAACCCAGCCTCAAAGGCTCAGACATGGGGTCCACTGCCTTAGCTATAGTCCAAGAAACCCAGACCTGGAGAGAGCAAGGGACGTGACATGCTCACAACCACGTGGGGAGAAAAGGACCTTCCCATCTTCTGAAAAATCCTGAAGCTGGGGAGAGGACAGAGGTGACCTCTGACGTCTGCCACAGAAGCAGGGTCATTGCTCTGCCCCAGTCTCACCCAGTCCAGACCTTTTCAAGGAAGAAGCTGCCTATCCTTTGCACTCCTTCCCTGAAGGCAGGGAAGTCCTTCCTTTAGTCTAGCTGCAAATCACTCAGGGCTCCTTTGAGCCAAACAGGGTTATACAACAGAGGCCGTTGGGTCTCAAGCCACAAACCCGAGAGTGCCCTCTCCCCATGGTCTGTCCCACTCAATGTTCATCCCTCACCATTTCTTGAGCACCTAATCCCTGCCAGGTACTGTGCCAGGAGTTAGGGACATGGTCCTGCCCACCGACAGCACTCAGTCTGGCAGGAGAGAAAAAGATGTATTATTTACTCAGCAATGCCCTCCCACTGTGTACCTGGTCTGTGCCAGGGGCAGGGTGGGTGGGTGGTAAGCAAAGCAGACCCCAGTCCCTAGGTCCCAGAGTTCACAGGCAATTACTATGCAGCCTTGGTGAGTACTGTGAAGAGGAAGTACAGGTAACGTATGGTGGGGCATGCTGACTTCTTTCAGGACTGAGGATGCTTCAGTCCATTCCTAAACCCCAGGACGGGCCCTTGGACTGCCCAGAAGTCACCACCATAGTCTAACTTCAGTTCCTTCCACTGTAGCTCCAGCCCCAGCTTCTGGGAGCTGGTTCCCCGCAGCAGCAGGGTCTAACTCTTCCCCACATCTGCCCCAGCTCTACCTCCCACTCCTTGGCTCTGGTGACCCCCAACCCAGCATGCTCTGTGCTTTGGGGGTTCTCTTTGCCCTTTGCAGAGGTAAAGGGGGGTGACGACCTCAGGGCTCTCAGCCCACAGGGACCACTAGGCTTCCCAGCCCCTCCCCACAGGAAGCCAGGAGCCAGGGTGGGTGTGGTCACCCTGGGCCACAGGAGTTTACACAGCTGAGGTCTCCACCACTCCCCCCAACCCCACAGCGGGTCTCTCTCTTCTCAGCCTCCTTGTTCTCTGGGATGCCCCCCCTCCCAACCAGGCACACAGGGTTCCCCCCCAAGCCATCTGCATTTCAAAGAAAATATGCTCCATCTGTTTCCGATTCATTTACACTTCAGCTAGCCATGGGGGGGCAGAGCAGGGCGCTTCGCCTTCGAGCCCCCCACCCCCATAGGGGGGCTGGAGAGCACATGTCCCCCTCTGGGACAAGGAGCAGTTACAGCCTAGCCATCTGAGCCTGAGGGTCAGGTCCCTACTTCGTGGGCTCCCAAGGGGTGCTCAGGTACCTCAGCAGCCCCGCCCACTGGCCTCCACAGTGGGAAGGTATATAAAGCCCCCGGCAGTGTCTCCAAGGCAGGTGAAGTCCTAAGGTTGGTTGCAACCTGACCTAATTGCCCCCTCTCCCCAGGGCTATTGCTCTTTTGGGAAGAAGCAGAGTGGAGAACGCTGGGCATACCCTGGAGACAGGATAAGGGCTCAGGCATTCCAGGAGACGCTGTGAGATATAACATAACTTGGTCCAACCCCTTTCCAGCCAGGGCAGAGGAGAGAGAAGTGGGTGGGTTCCAGTCCAGTCTTCTCCTCCAGCCACCTTCTCACCACAGATCTGGGGCTACCATCTCCCTTAGAATCAGAGATTCACCATCCTGGAAAGGTCAAAGGAGCCAGAGGTCTACCCCTCACCAAGTCAGTCGTCACACCTCTCCCAACCTAAGGATGATTGGGATGGGGGAGATGTCTTGGGAGGACATGAATCTCATTTCCCCACACCTGACCCTCTCTATCACAGGAAGGGTACCCAAAACTATTTAAGGGGGATGTGCATGTACATGGGGAACTCTAAGGGTACATGTCATCCCTGTACCAAAAAAGTCACTCAACCTTCCTGCTGTGAGAGCCTAGTCTCCTCTGGAAGAAAAGGCAGAGAAATTTAACTGGGTCAGCGTTTCCCACCGCCCTCTCCATCAGCCCACAACCCAAGTAAGAGACGTGACCAAACATGCATCTCCTCCCCTCCCCACCTTTGGAGAGGACAGATCTTGTTCCTGTCCCCAACTGCCCTGAGATACACCATAAGCATGGGTGTATTTAACTATGAGTTCTAAGTTCCACTGGGAGTGTGAACACAATCCTAATGTGGGTGTGAATGTGAGCCCCAGATGGAAGCATAACTGTGTGTGATTCTAAGTGTGAACCCCGGGGCTCCCATGTGAATATGAAAGCCTCAAGGTGCAAGCATGAGTCTGAGTGTGAGCACTAGGGCCCTAGTGTGGGTCTGAGCACAAGCCCCAGGATGGAAGCAAGTTTAATGTAATTGACAGGGATGTCAATCTGAGTGTGAACTCCAAGATGCAAGCATAGGTTTGACTGCGAATGTAGGTCCCAGTGTGCATGTGACTGTAAGCCCCAGGACGGAAGTATGAGTCTGTGAACCCCAGGATTCCCAAACAAGTCAGTATAGGCATCAGAGACCTAGTGTTCGTCTGAATGTGAGCCCCTGGTCTTCACGGCTTTCTGAACATGAGCTACGTTTCCCCATGTGAGTCTGAGTGTGAGCACTGGGGTCCCTTTGTAAGTCTGGGTCCCTAAGTGATCCCAAGATGGAAGGGAAAATCTTGCATGTCCTAGTGGGAATCTGAGGGTGAACTGATGTGAGCATGAGTGTATCAACCCCAGTGTCCTACGTGAGTCCTTGAGTTCAAATGTGGGCCCCAGGTTCTCCATGTGAGTCTGAGTGTGAGCCTCAGAATGTGTGAATCTGAGAAAGTTCCAGGGTCTTAGTGTGAGCCCCAGTGTGAGCCCTAGGACTCCAGTGTGTTCTGAGCATGGGCTCTAGGTCTCAGTGTTAGCCTATGAGCCTCAGAACAGAAATGTGAATCTAAAGTGTGAGCCTAGAGTCCCAATGTGAGTCTGAGTGTAAACTACAGGACTGAAGTGTATCACTGGATATGACAAGAACATAAGTGTGAATCTGAGTGCAAGTCCATTGTCCTGGTGTAATTCTTGGTGTGAGTCCATATGAGTTTAAGTGTCCCAGTGTGAAGCTGAGGATGAATTCCAGAGCCCCTAGAAGTCTTGAGTGTGAACTTTAAATTCCTACTTTTCACATAAGACTCAGGGTCCCAGTTGGAGTATTAACTGTGATGGAGGGTGAACCTTGGCTGCACGTCACCGATCCTGACCAGGAGCCCCAAGAACCAGTCCAGAAGATTTGTGTGGGTTTTGGCAGTGGAGTAGGGATGCGCAGTTTATTGAGACACAGCCCCCTCCACCCGCCAAGCCCCGGTTAGCCCTACAGCCGTAGGAATATCCAATTGTTCAAGTCCCACCACGCCATACATGCATTGGTACACCATCACACCCAGAGTTAGACACACAAAAATGCACTCAGTGTTTCAGACCCCCTGGACAAACAGCAGTTACAGATGCACAAACACACCCAGCATTTCATACTCCCACCACTTCAGTGATTACAGCCGCACGAATACCCTAGGGACACAGACACAAATATACCAAGTATTACAGGCAACACAACTAGTGTTGCAGGCACACTCCTACAGCGGCATGCAGACACACACCCAGTGTTGCAGACAAGCTGCCAGACACACAGACACACACAGAGACTTCTCAAAGAGAGAGAGACTAGACGGAAAGAGAAAGAAAATCCTGAATTTTCAACAAGGCGTGAAATAGTCCTACCCGCCTGAAGCTACTGAAGGGGGGAGGGGGTCTAGGGAGCGCAAGAGGAGAGGCTCGGGAGAGGAGAGGAGGCGAGGAGGAGAGCTGTCCGTCTGGTGACCTCCCCGCGGCCCAGCCCCCACGCACGGGGAGATACACTCCTCCGAGCAACACAGGGATACCCAGGCCGGCTCATGTAGAGCCGCACTGTGGGAGACACACACCGGCAGACTCACAAAGAGACGGGGATACACCACAGGCGGACCCACACGGACACACAACACAGAAACACTTACAAAGAGATACTGGAGGAGACCCACTAAATGGAGATACATCCAGGCAGACTCACGAGAAAACCACAGGCGGGCTCACGCTCACACACACACACACACACACACACACACACAAGCGGATTCACACAGACACACATACACTGGCAGACGCGCAACCGTCCATTCACACCCCTGGGCGCTTTGAAGTCCAGATTTCTGCTGGAGAAAGAAGCCGCCTCTTGGCGCGCGGGGGTCACTGCGACCCCCCAGCTCCGGAATTTTCCCAGAACCTGCGCGCGCTGCTGAGCGATGAGGGAGAACAGGGAGGCTAGGGCAGTTGGCCCCTGCCACCTCCCGCCAGCCGATTGTCCGCTCCCCCTACCACCACGCCCAACCCCCGGCGCGCCCGGACGTGGGGGGCAGCTTCTCCTGCGCCCCCGCCCCCGAGTTTACGGGCAAAGTTTCCCGTGAACTTTCCTGTCCCCCTCCCCCCCGGTCTCGGGCCCATGCACGTCCCCTCCCTCTTCCCGCGCGCACGAGGGCCGCGGGTCTGTAGGTCAGCCGGAGGGTTTGAGGGTCCGGCCGCGCGCGGTCCGCGCTGGGTACTCACCGCGCCCTCGGGCCGCCGGGGCTCCGCGCCTCGACCTTCGACCGCTCCCGGCAGGGAGCGAGGTAGGGAGCGCGGAGCTAGCACCGCTGCCAGATCCCGCCGCCGAGCCCCGCGCCGCGCCGGCTGGAGCCGCCGCGTCCGCTGCCGCCGCCGCCGCCCGCTCTGCACCGGCTCCCCGGCGCTCGGCGGCTTTAACCCCCCCATCCTCCTCCCTCCCTCGCGCGCTCCCTCCCTCCTTCCCTCGCCCATGTGACCGCGGGCGCCCGCTCCGCCGCGCGCGTCCTCGCTCCCCCCCCCCCCCCCGCTCCCGGCAGGGAGCGAGGTAGGGAGCGCGGAGCTAGCACCGCTGCCAGATCCCGCCGCCGAGCCCCGCGCCGCGCCGGCTGGAGCCGCCGCGTCCGCTGCCGCCGCCGCCGCCCGCTCTGCACCGGCTCCCCGGCGCTCGGCGGCTTTAACCCCCCCATCCTCCTCCCTCCCTCGCGCGCTCCCTCCCTCCTTCCCTCGCCCATGTGACCGCGGGCGCCCGCTCGGCCGCGCGCGTCCTCGCTCCCCTCCCCCTCCCGCCTGGTCTCCCCGCGCCTCCGCGGCCGCGCGCCACGACCCCCTCCCGGCCACGGCCCCCGCGTGCCCCCGCCTTGGCACGCTCCCGCGCCTGGCACGCGCGGCCCGCTCGCGCGGGCACACTCATCCTGCGTAGGCCTGTGAGTCCCCGCTCCCAATAGCCTTGTGCTGGCACGCACCCTTCCCCCCGCGGGCACACTCGCCCGCACTGGCACGCTTGGCCCCCTCGCATTCGCCCTCTCTCGGGAACGCCTTCCAGACTGCTGTAGTCCCCGCGCTTCATGTGCAGCCCCGACCGCGGGTCTCAAAAACGCGCACGCACACACACCCACACCCACTCCGCTGGATCCCCCAGGGCCGCTGGGCGCGCACCCAGTCCCCCCGGGTCGCTCATTCACACTCACTCGCTCACTCAGCCTTGGCCAGGTCTCCGCTGCGCACACTCCCGCACGTTCAGGCCCTGAATGCCTCGCACCGACACCCTGGCACACCCCGGGCCAACTCTCGGGGTCCTCCCGCCGGCATCTCCGTGAGAAGAGCACGAGCCAGAGCCCCCAGGCCCCACTTTGGGCAGGGTAGGCCATAGGTCTCCGCGCCTCCCCTCCTCCTATCGCCCCCCAACAACGACCCCACCCCACACCCCGCCCAGGCACAGACACTTACATCCCTCGCGCTGAAGGAAGGAGGCTATTTGCTCGCATGACCCAGCATGGACCAGGATGGGAACTTAGGCCCTCGCCTCCCACCAAGTCTCCGGTGACACGCCACAACTACCCTCTCCTTCTTCACCCCACCCCCCACCCCTGGACACACGGCCTGAGGAGTGACCGCCAATGGGATGCGGGGCGTAGGGAGGGTGCGCCCTTTATGCCTGGACCTGCAGTGCCGGAGCGCGAGTGCCAGAGTTTGGCGCTGGAGGTTCACCCCTCGAGTTTCCCTTCGCAGCCTGGGCCTCTGAGGGGCGGGTGTGCTCACTTCACTGGCCTCCGCGCCTCCGGTCTGGCTATTACATGGGGGATTAAGGTTAGACAACCTGACTCCTTCTGAGGCCACAGGAGAGCGCAACAGAAAGGGTGAATGCCAGCGGCGGAGAACGAGTGGCCCGCCCCCATTCCCACCCCACGGATTTTTCACCTGACCTTTGACCCATAATCCCTGCTCCTAGCCCCTCCCGGGAGCTGCGCAAGGCCTGGGGGCGGGGAGCGGGGAAGGAAATATCTCGCTGCTTCCTCACACCCTTCCCTAGTAGGCTGCCCAGAGCGCCCGGGCCCTTTCCCAACAAATGCCTCAGGGACTCCCATTGCAGAGGAAAAACCTTCTTCCCGCCACTGCCCGGGCTTTTCACTTTCACTTCCGTGGCCGCAGAATCCCCTCAGTGCAACCGGCAGGGGTCAGTCGGGGCTGTGGCTCAGAGAGAGCCGGCTGGGGCTTTAGGGACACACAGAGAAATAGTGGCGCCCAGCTGAGATCCAACTCACCCCCACCCACAGTAGGTGGCCTTTATCCGGTCTCTCCGGGCCCGGAGCTTCCAAGTACCCAGGCCGCGGGCGGGGACGAGGTGGTGGGGGCACCGGGAAGGAATAGAGACGGTACGACAGAATCTGTGTTGGGGGGGGGGCGGAATTACCCCTCCCCTGGCGCCGAAACTAGGCCTGGGAGAGGTTGTGTTCTGGGGCGGGGGGCCCCTCCCTTCGAGGCGCCGACGGGCGTCGAGATCTGCGGGTGGGCTGACTTGACCTCCGGATCCCCCCGTGTCCTGGATTCAGCCTCTTTCTGCCAGGTTGAGAGCAGTGGGGAGTTCCGCCCCGGACCAACGTCACCTCTCCACCTGGGGACGCCTGGGCTGCCGACGGCAGTGCCCAAGTCCGCGGGTGCTGGGGCAGGGTCCATGCAGGGCAACCGGGGTCCGGCAGCCGGATAAATCGGTGTGTCAGAGGATTAGCTAGGACCAGAGGCGCACGTCGGACCGGATCCCGGCGTCGGTCGATCTCTAGCTTCTCCCGGCTCAGTACCCGGCGGCCGCGCCCGCTTCCCCAGGGCCGCAGCGACACCCGGCGGGCAGTGCGAGACGCGCGTTCTCTCTCAAGCTGCGGCTCCAACAGAGAGGCAGCGCCCACCTACTGAGCAACCGGGGTGCGGCCCCCCTCTCCCTCCCGCCGCTACCTCCTGGTCCAAAAGCGATTCTCCTTGCATCTCAGCTGGGGCAACAGATTACTCGTGGGTTTCTGCTCCTGCTGGCTCCAATGCTGTATCTGCACATGAGCTTCTGAGCTTTCTAAGCTTCCGTGTTGAACCCTCCTGGACCCCATTTCCCTGGGGCGAAGCCAAGCCTCGTTGGCGGCTCTTCAAAGCCTTGCAAGAACTGGCCCTGTCTCCTCTCCAGCTTTATTAGGCGCCCCTATCCCCAGTATCCCCAGCTCTGCACCAGCCCCCCTCTGTCTCATGGCACCCCTATCCTTAAGCCAGACCCCATTTCGCTGACACCCTCTCCCCGCCCTACCCCATCTTTAATCCTGGAAGGCCTTGGGAAATTGGGGAGGGGGGAGGTTCCCCTTGACTTTGTAAAACTCCCTGGAATTTTATAGCCACCATGAAAGACTTTTGGCTCCACCCTGGCAAGTGACCTTAACTTGAACCACCTCTCACCCCCCTTCCCCAGAAGATAACTGTGCCATCCCAAGCCTTTGGGTAGCAAGGATCCTTCCCCATTCCTACTGTCCTCAAGGAAAGAGAGCCCCCACTTCACCTACATTTTCCAGTACTCCTTCGGGAAATGGTGTTTATATCTAACCTGCTATACCATCAGAAAGGTCCACCGTGAGGCACATACCTGGCTACCCAACATCACAAACACTCACACAGCCTCTGTCTCTACCTACAAATGCCAGACATAGGCTTCCCTGGTGGCGCAGTGGTTAAGAATCCACCTGTGAACGCAGGAGACACAGATTCGAGCCCTGGTCCGGGAAGATCCCACATGCCGCAGAGCAACAAAGCCAGCGCGCCACAACTACTGAGCCTGCACTCTATAGCCCGCGAGCCACAACTACTGCACCTGCGTGCCACAACTACTGAAGCCCGCGCACCTAGAGGCTGTGCTCTGCAACAAGAGAAGCCACCGCAATGAGAAGCCCGTGCACTGCGATGAAGAGTAGCCCCCGCTCGCCGCAACTAGAGAAAAGCCCACGGGCAGCAACAAAGACCCGACGCAGGGCTTCCCTGGTGGCGCAGTGGTTGAGAGTCCGCCTGCCGATGCAGGGGACATGGGTTCGTGCCCCTGTCCGGGAAGATCCCACATGCCGCGGAGCGGCTGGGCCCGTGAGCCATGGCCTCTGAGCCTGCACGTCCGGAGCCTGTGCTCCGCAACGGGAGAGGCCA
>NC_041222.1:74727018-74771531 GCF_002837175.3 Physeter macrocephalus
CGCTGAGCCTGTACGTCCGGAGCCTGTGCTCCGCAACGGGAGAGGCCACAACAGTGAGAGGCCCGCGTACAACAACAACAACAACAACAAAAAAAAAAAAAAAAAAAAAGACCCAATGCAGCCAAAAATAAAATAAATTTAAAAAAAAATGCCAGACACACATTATGTAAAGTCACACACCTGGCCTCAGAGTCAAACTTGTATATTGAACCTCACTATGGCACACTGGGAGTCAGGGACCCCTGCTTGGGGCTGGGGTTTAGAGGTCTCAGAAGGGCGGGACTCCCGGAATCACGCACTTATACACCATACCACACACAGACACAGTCACCCACACAATCATGTACTCAGTCACACCACGTGTCACACAGGCACACACGCAGAGTCACACACGCTCTCAATCACACACAGAGTCCCACACTGGGGTTTGGCGGGTCCGGGCGGGCTCCAGGAGGCGGTTACGTAAACGCCCTCACAGCCCCCCTCCTCGCTCCCCCTCACCCCCCTCCTGCTTCCTCACGCAGTGCCAGCGCCCGGGGCTGCTTGGCTGAAGCCCGGGAACAGCTCGGCCTCGAAGAGGCTCCAGGCGCCGAGAAACCTGATCCGACACAGCCCCAGGCAGAGCCAGGGAGGGGGACCCAGAGCACGCCCCCCAACACACTCAGGGTCCAGCTCAGCCCCCCAGAGACGACTCACCCACATCCTGGGACAGCATCTAGGCCCCACTTACAACACCCCCTGCAGACCCCCTTCTGGAATCCTGTCATCTGTATCGCCACCTGAGTGTGCCCTGAACCCTCCAGTCTCTGGCACCAGAAAAGGGCAAAGATCCCCTAAAGGTAGAGAATGGGTGAGAGCTGAAGCCATAATGTTGGTGCCTAAATATTCAGCCTGGAATTGCTGAATACTCCAGGAGTTCTCTGGAGCCATCTCCTCTTCCTCACTGGGGTTCTCTAAAGCCACTGAGAGATAGAAATGCTTTCAGTCCTGCTCCAGACCCCCTCAGATTTGTTGCCTACCGATCCCAACATATTCTATCAGAATTCTAAATTATCTGGATAGGGACTTCCCTGGTAGTCCAGTGGTTAAGACTCCGTGCTCCCAATGCAGGGGACCTGGGTTTGTTTGATCCCTGGTCAGGGAACTAGATCCCACATGCCGCATCTAAGACCCGGCGCAGACAAATAAATAAATTTTAAAAATAAAAAAATTAAAAAATAAATAAATTATCTGGATAGGTCCAAGGCCCCCCTCCCTCTCTTTGATATCCTTCCTTCCTCCTTAGTTGGAAGTTCTAACTCCAGTCTAACCCCAGTTCCTCCTGTTTTTCTAAGAAGGAAGTTTGAGGGCAACCTGAGACATTGGGATTGAAATCCCTGAAAGGAGGAAGGATTAAGGCTCAGGAAGCTCCTGAAAGTCAGGAGTCTAAGAGAAGGGGAGAGACTGTCTGTGACACCCCCCAACCCAGCATAACCCTCACCCCACTCTGCAGCCCAGACTCAATTTTTCACAGTAGCTTTTGAGTATCTGCCTGGGCTGCCCAGGCCCAGGCAGAAAGGGAATTTCCCCCTATGTTCTCTGTTAATGAACAAAACATTTCATGTTGAAATTCCTCCTCTGCCTCCAGCCCAGTGTCTCCAGGGCCCCCCAGCCTGACCAAGCAGGGGTACCACTAAGAGGTGAGTAACAGAGTAGGGGGCAGCTCCCAGGGGAAGTGTAATTTACATTGAGGGGGCATCTTTTTCATAAATAATTAGGGTGGCTTTTTTTCACTTTTGGCTAAAATCAGCCACTCCTGTGGCTGCTTCCCAGAAAGGGCGGCGGGAGGGCAGCCGGAGCTGTCCCAAAGCCCAGGACATGGCCCCCCTCCCCTGGGCGAGGAGCCTTCCCCAAGTTGTTTTCCTGGTCTCTTCCTCTCGGATGTTTTTTTTTGATTATTAATCACATTTTCCATCTGCAGGCTCAGTCCAGACCCCCTCCCCCTGGGGTCAGAGCTGGACAGAGGGAGGAGGAGCCATCTCCAGGAGGATGAGTTGGGGATAAGATGGGCAGTGACCCCTGGTCTTGGCTGACCTGAAAGAGGTTGTCAGTGGCACGTCACAGATCACACCTTCACCGCCCTGGTATATAAAAGGATGTTAATCAGTACAAGTGGAGTGAATGAATGAACAGGTGTCCAGCTTTCACAGCACCCAGCTGGTGCTGGAAGGAAAAGCCCCCAGGGTCCTTCCCCTTATGCTCCAGACAGGCAAACAGCTCAGAGAGGGGGAGTCACCTGCCCAGAGTCATACAGCAAGTTAGTGCCAGAGCCAGAACAGGACCCCAGGAATGCTGATGGCTCCTCCATTCATAAGGCAGTCAATAAATATGTATCGAGCACGTAGCATATGCCAGGCATTGATCTAAGAGATGGTATATAGCAATGAACCAAACAGACAAAAATCCCTTCCCTCTCAAGGATGTGGAGCCACTAAAACTCCACACACTGCTGGTAGGTGTATACGTCGTTAACAACCACTTTGGAACACTGTTCGGCAGGATCTACTAAGCTAAACATATGTATAGCCTATGACCCAGCAATTCCTCTCCTAGATATATACCCAAAAGAAATTATTGTGTATGTTCACCAAGAGTGTTCTTAGTAGCTTTATTCATTATAACCTCAAACCGGAAACAACCAAATGAATGAATAGATTGTGATATAGTTACAGCAATGGAAAAGGATCAGCTATAGCTACACACAACGAAAATGGATAAAGCTCCCAGCCGAATGTTGAGCAAGGAAAAAAAAAAAGAGAACCAAACACAAAAGAGTATGCATTGAATGATTTCATTTATATAAAGCTGAAGAACAGGCAAAACTCATTAATGGTGATAGAAGCTGGAATTGCAGTTACCTTTGTTGGGGGAGGTTTCCAAGAGTGTACGTACATATGTCAAAATTTAAGTTGTGCCCTTAAGATTTGTGTGCTTTTCTGTTTACTTTTTGCCTAAAAAAAAAAAAAAAGTTTAAAAATCTCCTGCCCTCATGAGACTCACATTCTAGTCAGGGAAGATGGATACTAAAAAAAATAGGTAAGTATTTAGTTTGTCCATGTGACAGTGCCGTGTCTGACTCCACAGGCCCCTCAGGGAAGAGATGACAGCCTAAATGTCACCTAAGAGAAGCCTAGACGAAGCCCCTCTGCCCTCCCCCAGAGTGCCATACTCTTTTTTCCTTAGAGCAGTTAGTGCGATGTTCACCTACCTAGTTACTTGTGTGGCACCTGTGAGCTCCATGAGGGCAGCCCTGTGGCCTCCACCTCCAGGCACCTAGAGCTGGGTCTGGCACAGAACAGGCGCTCCTGCCATGTGAAATAGGTCTAAATAAGTGTTGAATGAGTGAATGAATGAATGATGCAAGCAGGACCTGGGCGAGTAGAGTCCCAGGATACAGGGGAGGGAGCCTATCTGAATGGGTCACAGCCTCGAGGGATGGGAAACAGGGTTTGGTATCGAGTAAGTGTTTAAGCAGAAACCTAGAAGGCAGGAGGATGAGGCATCCTGAGTGGCTCAGAGACCACATCCTGAAGTGCCTTTGGTGCCAAGGTCACACAGGCCTGGAAAGGCATAAAGTAGGTGAGGAACAGAACCAGATTTGCCTTCTAGTGAGAAAGTTGAGTCTGCTGGTAGAGGGTGGTGAGAAAGGCTAAGGCTAGAGGTGGGACAGCTGCGGAGGAGGTGTTTGCAGTGACCCATGGGAGAGAGACCTCCAGCCTGATTGGGGCAGGGCCATGGGGCTGAAGAGATGGTACAGGGCTTTGGGGGAGGGAGGGTGGGCACTCATATTCATCTTCTTCATCTGCTCCCATGGCCCCTAGAGGCACCCCCATGTTGCCCTATACACAGAGAACAGGACCCCTGGACACTCAGTCTAGGGTCGGCTCTCCCAAGGCCCCTCACCCCAGGTGATCCCAGGCTCCGGGCTGTCTGGAAAGAGAAGCAGATGGTCAGGGAGGGGGTAGTGGATCCAGAGGTGTTGGGGAGAGAGGGACAGGGGAGGAAAGGGAAACTAGGGGTTAGCAGCTCTGTGTGTCGGAAGATGGGAGC
Source organism: Physeter macrocephalus (assembly GCF_002837175.3). Taxonomy (NCBI): domain Eukaryota; kingdom Metazoa; phylum Chordata; class Mammalia; order Artiodactyla; family Physeteridae; genus Physeter; species Physeter macrocephalus. Next base: position 74,731,108 of record NC_041222.1, read on the forward strand.
AAGAACACAGATTTACACAATCACAGATGAAGTTTTTCATCTTGTGTTGCAAAAATTTGCATGAAACTAATTCCCTGCTCAGAAACACAAAGTCCCTCCCTCCCTCCCTCTCTCTCCCCATCCCCGTGAGCCCTGATCTCCCTCACCTCCCATTCTTCATGGGGGAAGCACATGTCATTAAAGGACTGTCCCCGTCCAGTGCCAGTGCACCTTGATCCCTGCTGCTGTAGAGCTGCCTCCCTGATAAGAAGGCTGGGATTTCCAAACCAGACTGAGGGCCATGTGGCCCCGAGACTGGCTCCCTCCCTTCATCTCCCACAGCTCCATTCCTGGACACCCTGTGATTCCCTGGGGCGGAGAAACTTCCCCCCAGAAACTCAACTGTGGTGATTCAGAAGACAGAGAAAGATTAGAGATTTGGAGACTGAATGCCAGAGACACCAAGCCCCAGGGAAACAGACAGAGGCAGCAGAGGAGTTCAAGAGGGAAAATTGAGTTAAATTCAGCTCAACAGCCATTTATTAGCACCTACTGTGTGCCAGGCCCAGAGGGAACACTGTGTACAAAAGCACGGAGGACTCCCAGGTCTTTGGCATGAGTGGCTGGGACATGATTGTGCCATTCACAGAGCTGGAGAGGGGATTGGGGCTTGACATGGCCAGTTGAAGCGTCTGTGGGATGACAGCCAGCAGGGGTGAGGATGGAGAGGGCAGAGAAGTTGAGAGAGGGCGGGCGGCTGGAGGCATGCAGTCTCTGTTCCACAGCTCCCAGGGCCCTCTACCCTGGCTTGTGCCGGTTGCACAGACATTCATCAACATCTCAGACTGACCTGAGCACATGAGGGTGCTGGAAGATGACAAGATAGATCAGGCAGCAGGGAAAGGGAATGACGAGGGGGAGGGGAGGAGAAAATTGAGGCTGAAACCCTGGGAAGCATGATTAAAAGACAGAGAGGGCAGGGCAGGGGTTAGCCCCAGAAGCAGAAGGAGAGCCAGGAGTTAGGGTTGTCACGGGACCAAACAGGAGTCTGGTGAGGCTAAGAAAGAGCCCTGGGCTTTAGCAGCCAGGAGTGGGATGAGGCCAGCGGGGCCAAGCTGGTGCTATGGAGCTGGCTGATGTAGCCCCTCCACAGGGGCCTGTGAGCAGAGGGTGGGGCCCCCCTTCCCCAGCTTCCCTGCTGTCCCGGAGCCCTACTTGGTCCGGCACCTCTCAGCCAAGCGCAGGGAAAGAAGAGGACGGAAAAGCTCCCCTGCCTCCAGACTTCCATACTGGAGTCCCTGGTTTCTGGTCTTCTCGGAAGGGTCCTGAGCCTTCTTGAGCTCGGGAGCCCACAGAAGTCAGGGAGCCCTGGGGGTAATTGAAACCAGGGGTAAGACATTAGAAACCATAACGCTGACTCCCCAGCTCCCCCAGGATAGCTCCTGATTTCCTTCTTGCCAGATCCTCCCTGCTGCTGACAGCTCAGCCCTCTAGGTCCTCAGCGGCTGGGCCGATGATCCTCTTCCCCATACCACCTAGAAAGGGCATCCAACCAGAAGGCAACCAAGGCCAGCCCTTGGGGACCTCCTCTCTGTGCTCAGACAACCTTAGTGTATACTAGGCTAACCCCCCATATCAAAGCATCCCCAAATTCTAATCTGGATCTCTTACTGCAAAAGCTATCGTAGGGGGCTGAAGTAAGACAATGGGAAGGATTTCTCAATAGTGAAAGAAAAGAGAGAGGTAGAGATGTGGGGCAGAAGTGCCTCTCAACTAGCAGGTGCTCCACAAGGACGTGAGAAAGAAAGAAGGAGTCTTCAAGCCTGGGCCCCACCAGAGCCAGGTGTTGGCTGGGCTGGATGTGAAGCAGGAGCAGGGCAGGCTGCACCCCAGAGTGGCAGGGAGGAGGAAGGTCCAATAAGTTCTGTGGCCCGGAGTTCCCCTTCCATCTCTCTCCCTGCTCTGATATCTCTCTCTGCCGCAGTCCTTATCTCTGACAACAAGGACAGGAAGCCGCCCGCATGTTTGCTGGCCTGATGGGAAGGCCCTCGCCCTGCACAGCTGCCTGATGATTCCAGGATTCCCAAATTCCCTGGGAGTGCTGCTGCGGGAATCTGTCTCCACCTGTCTCTAAGTCAGCCTCTCTCCTTGGCTCTTCAGAGGGACTGAAGGGATCAAATACTTACTCCACCACTTACTGGCTTTGTGGCCTCAGGCAAGTGACTTAATGTCTCTGTGCCTCAATTACCTCGGGAGTGAAATGGGATCATAATCATGCCTAATGCCTAAGACTGTTGTGAAGATTCAGTTAAATGAGATAATCCAGTCAAGTGATAAGCACCAGCCTGGTGGGTACTCGAGCCCCCTCTGGCTTTGGCTTCTCCCCATCCCTGTCTCTGTGTCTGCTCCTCTGTCACTCTTTCTCCCCATCTAGCTAGCTACCTCATTCTCTGTCTCTCAGTCTTTGTCTCTCCACCTTTCTCCTGACCCCTTGTCCTCTCCCCATGTCCAGCTCTGCCTGCAGCACCCCAGACAACCCTGTTTGACCCTGCTCCAAGCCGGGTTGGCAAAACTGGCCCAGGTCGAGTGGGGTGGGGTGACCGGGGAGGTTTTAAATTCACACATGGAATTCCTGGCAGCGGGATCACGCCTGGGCCTGAACGTGGGTGAATCACAGTTAGTGGGAAGAGTGATTGTGTCTGTGTCCTTTCTGGAGGGGCAGGATTGCTGGGGGCTCAGGCTGGCAGCCTCTTGGAGGAGGGGGGACTTGACCTGACTGCTCTGGCCACCCCTGCACTTGGGCCTAAGCCAGATCCGCCATATCTAGAGCCTTCTTGGAGGTAAGGCAAGCTGCCCAGAGCCCAGAACCAAAAGGGGAAGCTCTCCACCTCTACATAGTGTGGTCTACCTGCCCTCAAAACACTCTGGCCCTCCCTTACCCCAAGTCCTGTTCTGAGCTTCCCATACCCCATTCCAAACCCTGTATGGAGGCATGTCTCTGTCTCTCTTAACCTTGATCCATGACTCTTGCACCCCCAAACTGAGGCCACCAGGGATAGGAAACTGGGGGTTGAAGAGTCTAAGTTCCTCACTTGGACCAAAGAGCCCCTTCTTGGGGGGGCAGGGATACAAAAAGTCCAGATGTCACTTCTATATCACTGTTTATCTGTGAAGGCAGAAGGCACCTGTGAAATTGGTATTCTATAAACATAAACCAAATGAAGGAGAGGCAAACAAAGGACCCCAAACAGGGAACTGGACGGCTGAGGCTGCAGCAGGCAGGAGCATGGATAGGCTGTGGAAAGGCTGCTGTTTGACTCTGTGGCTCAGCAAGGAGTCTTCTCTGGGGGCCAGGATTGGTCTCAACTAGCCCCAGACACGCCCATACCTGGGGCCCCACCAGGCCCCTCACGTCAGCCCTTGGGCAGAGGGCCAGATGGGTGAACCACTAAGACTTGTCTCTCAGTTCCCTATTCCCAGCACATCACTGCCTCAAGGTGCCCACCAGCTTCAAGGAGAGAGAGCTGTGGCTACAGATCCAGAGAGGGAGAAACACAAGTAAGGGTCACACAGTAGGCAGAGGCTGGGAGCCCTGGTGTCCTGGCAGTCAGCCTGGGTCTGTCATGGGGATCCTGTGGCAACACTGTGACAGGGGCCAGACCAAAAACAGGATTTTATGTGGGGAGAGCGCCTAGGAATCCTTGAACATGTGGGCAGCTGGACCAGGGGTGGAGCATCCCATCAGGCAAGGGCAGATGTGCAGCTTCCTGTCCTTCCCATCAGATGGAGACAAGCATTGGGATAAGAGGTTCAGAGAGACAGAGCAAAAGAGAAGAGAGAACCTGGGAGAGAGACCAAGAAATAGACACAGAGTCAGACACAAAAATAGAGATGCAGAGAAATAAAGATATGAGTCAGAGACACAGAGAGAGGGAGACGCAGAAGGAGGGAGAGCTATGGAATTAAAGACACAGAGACAAAGATAGGGAGAGACATGGAGTCAGAGAGAAACAGTGTCTCAGAGTCATAGAGTAACTGTGACATGGAGTCAACAATATACAGACAGACACTCAGAGACTAGGAGACAGAAAGGAAAAACAGTTAGGAGGGAGAAGTAGAGATGGAGAAGACAGAGACAGAAATATAGAGAGAGGCAGAGAGATGGAGAGAGAGCAAGGCAAAGAGAGACAGACTGAGACAGAGAATGAGATCAAAACAGCAGGAATGGGGAAAGCAGGCGAAGAGGAGAGTCTCCTGGTCTCCAGTCTCTCCAGCCTGGTCTCCCTAGGGTTTGGACCCCCACTTGCTATTCTTTGGTTTCCATAGCAACAGGTAGGGCAGCACCAAATTTGCACATACATTTACATCCTTTCTATCTGCATAATTCAACAGGTTTCCGTGCATATTCATGAGACTGTGAATGAAGGTGACTCTCAATCCCTGCTCAAAACCTGGCTGTGGCGCCCCCTGCTTGCAGTACACTGTCATGGCTCCAGGCTCAACCTCGCAGGCCCTGACCTGTCCCTGCCAGACCCTGCTAACAACATCTCCCCTGCTCCCCAAACACCCCCCTGTGCTTTCCTACCTCCAGACCTTTCCTCAGGTGATGCCCCTCTACTTTCTAGGGATGCCCTTCCCTCAGCATCAGTCCTGACGACAGTACACATGCATGCACTTGCACACACACTCACTCAGGTGTGTGCACATGAACTCTGGTGGAGGGGACATGGCAGCGAGTGACCAGTGCTCACTCTGGCTCCCTGGTGGAGGAGGCCCCTCAGTCACACTCCCATCTGGAGTCAAAGAAGAAGGTGCATGAAGGGATCACACTCAGAGGGGCTGGCGTGTATGCTGAGCTGAAGGCTACAGATCTACCAACAGAGAGGGACCTAGGACATTGAGGCCTCCACATGGAAACTGACAGAGGCCTGGTTCCAGCCAGAATAACCAGAGGAGCTAGGATAGAGCCCAAAGGAATCTCAGGAACAGAAGGGCTGAGGTGGCTCAAATGGCAGGGGAGAGGCTGCCTAGGGCCAAGAACCCTTTCAAAGTGCCAAGCCTTGAAAGCTTTTGTGGGCTGGGAGGGGCTTCTCCAGGGCCTTCTCCAGCCGTAATTTTGGCTTCACCATCTCCCCCTGGATCCCTACAGCAGCCTCCTCACTGCTCTCCATGCCCTGTGTCCCCAATCCACTTTCCACACTGTAGCAGCCAGAGCTCCCTCTGAAACATCAATCTGATATGCCACATCACTCCCTCCTTATCGCCTTCAGAGACCTCCATCACTCTCAAGAACAAGTGCAAGCTCCTTGGCCAGGCACTCAGGACTTTCCAGTCCAGCACCCCACCCTCCTCTGAGCCTCATTCCTCATCATACTCCCTGCTTTGAACTTCATGTTCCAGTGATCATCTCTAAACTCTTTTCACCTCTATGCCTTAGCTCATGCCTGCCCTTCACCCCGAATGTCCTTTCCACTTTTCTTCTAGCTTTTTTTTTTTTTTTTGGTCCGTGCCCGCATGCAGCATCTCAGTTCCCCCAACAGGGGATGGAACCGGCACCCCCTGCGTTGGAAGCACGGAGTCTTAACCAATGGACCACCAGGGAAGTCAAAGCTCTTATTCAAGATTCAACACAGGCATTACCTCCTTCTCTTTGAAGCTTTGCCTGTCCCTAAGGACTGGACTAGGGATTCTGAACTCCTGAAATCTAATGAACTTCCCTAATTTCTAAACTTACCACACCAATAATGAAATCACCTATATATATGGCTTATAGCCCTCATGGGGCTGGAGCTTCCGAGCCCAGTGACTATATTTGTCACATTACGGGTGATAATTAGCTATTTGTTGAATAACTGAGAGGTCACTAAGCCTATCGAAGGCCAAATTTCAAGCCACTACTACCCTGTGTCCCGACTCTGCACAGACCCTACAAAGGGAAGGGATGGGCCATTTCTTCGCAAATGCTGTCATCTTGTGGACAGACTCAGAAGTGCAGCCAGACATCACCTGGGAGTGGTGATGCCTTATAGCATCAGGCCTGATCCCTGAGTTCCAGGCAAATAGAGGGGAGTGAGGAGGTAGGCCCTGAAGACGGAGCGCCACTGGCGTCCTCTGAACAATCTTGATGAGTTCTAAGCAGACAGAATGGCAAGATCAAAGGCTCAGAGGCAGAAAAATCTCATGGCAAGTGGGAAGAGTGAGGAGTTAGTGTGGCCAAAGCCCAGAGTCCAAGGGGACCAAGCCAAAGATGGACTGCGGCATGTAAGTGACCAATAAAGGGGGTCCTTTAAGGCCATCCAATGAATGAATTTGGATCTTGTTTTCTAATCTGGGCATGGAGAGACTAAGGGAGCAAAAGAATGACAGATGTGGGTATGGCCCAGAGGCTTAGCCACACACTTGGAGACTCAATATTCATTCACTAATTAAATACTTATGGGGCACCTACTATCTGCCAAGCAATGTTCAACATCCATAGGTTATATCACTGAACAAAACAAAGATTCCTGCCCATTTGGAATTTACATTCTCATCAGGAGGAGACAGACAATAAACAAAAACATTAAAGAAGTAAATTATATTTGAAAGGAAGAGAGAGGGAGAAAGAAAGAAAGGAAGGAAGGAAGGAAGAAAGAAAGAAAGAAAGAAAGAAAAGCAAGCAACCAGGGTAAGGGAGATCAGAAGTACTTGACCGCAGTTTTTTTTTTTTTTTTTTCCGGTATGCGGGCCTCTCACTGTTGTGGCCTCTCCCGTTGCGGAGCGCAGGCTCCAGACACGCAGGCTCAGTGGCCATGGCTCACGGGCCACGAGCCCGTGTCCCCTGCATCGGCAGGCGGATTCTCAACCACTGCGCCACCAGGGAAGCCCTTGACTGCAGTTTTAAATGGAGTGGTCAAAGTAGGCCTCGTTGAGGTGACATTTGAGCAAAGACTTAAAGGAGGGAGGGAGACAGCTATGCAGGTATCTGGCAGAAGGGCATTCTAAACAAAGGGAACAGCCACTGGCTTGGTTTGGACAGTTCAGAGGGGAGTGAAGCACGGAGACCAGCAAGGAAACTGTTTTAAGACAACGATGGGCACAAATCAGCAAAGGCTGTGGGAATGGAGAGAGACCTAGGAAGCAAAATTGTCAGGACTTGGTGCCTGTTTGCATATGGGAGGTATATAACTCTTCGTCATATTGTTCTGAAGGCCCCATTTCAAGGGGACTCGCTGTACATGCCACCTCCAAGGCAGGTAGTGAGAATGCGCAGCACATTCTATCCTGGCTCCACTCCTCCTCCACACACTGTCCTCCCCAGCCTCTTAATTCCTCAACCTCATCTTCCGTGACTTTCCTTCCAGGCCACCCAACTATCTACTCTCATGCCCACTAGCAAGTCCTGTCAGCTCCTAAAACTCTCAAATTCACTGATTCCATTTCATTCTTCAGCTACTGTTATGTGTTGAATTGCGTCCCTCCATAAAAATACATTGAAGTCCTAAGCCCTAGTACCTCAGAATGTAACCCTATCTGAAAATAGGATCCTTACAGAGGTAAGCAAGTTAAAATGAGGTCATTGGGATGGGCCCTAATCCAATATGACCAGCATCCTTATAAAAAGGAGAAATTTGGACAGAAACAGACACAAAGGGAAGACAGTGTAAAAATGGATGACGTGAGTAATGCATCCAAAAACCAAGAAGGCCAAAGGCTGCTGGCAAACCAGAAGCTAGGAAGAGTCAAGGAAAGATTCCCCTGCAGGTTTCAGAGGGAAATGGCTCTGACACCTTGACTTTGGACTTCTAGTCTCCAAAACTGTGAGACAGTAGAGTTCTGTTGTTCTAAGCCACCCAGTTGTCGGTACTTTGTTATGGGAGTCCTAGAAACTGGTACAGCTATGATACCCTATCCCAGTTCTCTCATCCACTCCACCTCACCCCACCCCACCCCACCCATTTTCATGGGGTCTAGGCCACTGAACCCTGCCCCTATCTTCACTTCTTTCCTGACCCAGTTTGGATTCCTTGGGCCTTCACCACATACACTTTCTTGCTAGTCTCCTCACTATTCTTCCATCATTTCTGCCCGTCTTAACCTAGTCTAACAGTGCTTCCTCTGAGTCTTCGCTTGTCCCGTGGGTGCTGCTGGAGCGCACACACCCTGACTGATATTACAAGTTCATGGTCATCAGCCTCAACTGGGCTTTTAGCCCTGACTGGTCATCCTCCTGTACCTCCCTAGGTATCTTTCCCAATTGCAACAACTATCTCACCAGCCTCCTTGCTCTACTCTCAGCAGCAGAGCTGGACTCCTGCTTCAAGAGATTAAAAGCCTTCTGAACTCTGAATTCTCTTATGTCCCACCTTTACCTCTTCACCCATCTGCATGCATAGCCATCTTCAACTCCTTCCCTCCTGTTCCAGGGAGTCTGCTCTCCTCTTCCCTTTGTGACGGCCATACCTCCATGCTCCAAGGCCCACTCCCTTTCATCTCCCCCAGGAGCCTCACTCTGAGTTAGCCACAATCTCCTGCACCTTTAATCCATTTCCCTGTTGGCTTCCCCCATCAGCCTACAAACAAGTCTCTGCTAATTCATTCAACAAATAGATAAAACTCTCTCTGTATCCCACAGTCACCTCTCCCCTCCCATCACAATACAGTTTCTTGAAAAAGCTATCTCTACTTCCTTACCTTTTGTGCCCTTACCTTTTCTAAGAGATTATGGAAGAAGAAGCCATACTACAGTGAATTAAGGAGAAAGTGGAAGTAGAGAAATTGAATCAGCAATTATACGTAACTCTTATGCTCCCTCCCTCCTAAGCTTGGTCAGGCTTTCTGACTCTAAAGGCCTCACCCCTCTCTGGCTCCCTCCCTGCAATTCCTCCTGTAGGCCCCAACTAGGCCCTGTAGAGGTCAAGCAGAGAAAAGGCCCCAGAACCTAGCCATCTCTCCCTCAGCCTGTGTCCTATCTCCTGATTCTCTGAACTGCAGATACTGTTCTTCGCAAGGGATTTTGACCCCAGCTCAGTTTCCCTCCACACTACCTCTTCCATCACCCTGGAGACCCCAGGTGGTGCCTTAATGATCAGCTGCCCAATTGGGAGCCCATCCTAGGACTCCCAGAGCTTGTGGTGCCACCTTACTGAATCATTCCCTCAACACAGGTCACTATGCTTATTCCACTGATCATTCTACCTGGCCACAGCAGGCTAGGTCAGGATGGGATGCTGAGCCAAAGATCAATAGTCTGCAAGAAGCCTGGTCCCAAAGCTCTGGGGACCAATGATACTCAGAGAGTTGTTGATGGTAGAAGACACTCAAGTGGAGACGCTCAGCGAAAAGGCACTATGCAGAAGCTGGGTGGGAAGAAAAACCCTGAATTAGCCACAAAGACAATGGGGAGAAGTCACACAGTTGCTGGCAGCAAGACACCGAAGTCATGACCACAGCCTCAAGGAGCATGTTAGATGCTTCATGACCTTCTGCAGTTGAGAGGCCCAGCTGGGCAGCTGCTGAGAGGGTTTCCTATCTCTCCTAATATCACCTGAATCTCCACCACCCACCCCTCCACTCTGGGCAACTTACCTTAGAAAGCAAAAGATGCAGTATTCAAAGTTTTGACCACAGCCTGCTGGCCCTGTGGTCCCCTCATTCCTGCTCTAAGCCCCTACTGGCCCTATCCCCTCAGCCTATCACTTCAACACTCAAACTGCTGTGCCCACCCTGCCACATGGGCCCAGAAGAGCCCGAACTTTGTGCTTTCCTGGTGACTGGACACCCAGGCTACTGGACACAACGGAGAAGACCTTAAAATCCAGTGGGAGACCCAATTCACTCAACTCTTCACTGAGTCTACTGCCCACAATCCTGTACCTCACTGGCTACCACTGCAATCTTCACCGCTTTCCTCAGGCCCCTGACCTGACCATGGTGAACCTGAGAGTCTACGGCCAAGATGAGACAGAAAAGGAACAGCAAGGGATAAAAGGGAAAGGATGAGACCAGAAGGGAAAATGTGGGACTGAGGTTATGTTTTTAAGGAAAAAGTGTATTTGTAAGCTGAGTCATTAATAATGAGAGCAATTAACATTTACAGTCATCCTTCGGTATCCTCAGGGAATTGGTTCCAGGAGCCCCCATGGATTTTTTTGTTTTTACCAAAATGTTTAAGCTCCTTATATGAAATGATGTAGTACAGTCAACCCTCTGTATCCACGAGTTCTGCATCCACAGATATGGAGGGTTGAGTGTATACAGGCCCAGGTGGTATCTAAGAATCATATGTATATTCCTACATTTAATCCTCATAACAAGCCTATGAGGTAAGCACTATATCTTTTTTCATGGATGAGAACACTAAGGCACAGAGCAGTAACTTGCTAGTAAGTGGCAGAATCAGGATTCAAATCCAGGCAGCCTGGTGCCCAAGACCGTGATTTTAACCACTATACTATAATACAGGCATACTTCAGAGATATTTTGGGTTCGGTTCCAGACCACCTCAATAAAATGAAGATCTCAATAAAGCAAGTCACATGAATTTTTTGGTTTCCCAGTGCTTACAAAAGTTATGTTTACACTATACTGTAGTTTATTAAGAGTGCGATAGCATTATGTCTAAAAAAATGTACATACCTCAATTTAGAAATATTTTATTGCTAGAAAATGCAAACCATCACCTGAGCCTTCAGTGCATTACAGTAGTAACATCAAAGATCACTGATCATAGGTCACTATAACAAATATTATAATAATGAAAAAGTTTGAAATATTGTGAGAATTACCGAAATGTGACAGAGATACGAAATGAGCAAACGCTGCTGGAAAAATGGCACTGACAGACTTGTTCAATGCAGGCTTGCCACAAACATTCACTTTGTAAAAAATGCAGCATCTGCAATGTGCAATAAAGCGAGGTATATGCTGCAGATGGAGAAAAATGTCTGACCTGGCAGAGTCCTTAAACCAGCCCAAAGCAGGAAGCAGACAGCCACCCAGGGGTCTAGACACAGTCAGGTTACTGCTTGAGGCTTCTTACCGACTCTAGATCCTCCCAGCACCAACCTGAGCCTACCCTTCCTGTCTCTAGCCTGTGAGCTCCTGGGGGTCAAGGGCAGGGACTCCCACTCCCTTAATCCCACCTCCACACAGCAGGCCAAGCAGAGGCTCATCAGACGAATGGGCAGAACTTTATTTCCTAACCCACTCCTTGGACCTCTGTCAGAAGGTAGATCAGAGGCACTGTAGGTAGAAGGCAATCCAGAACCCGGCAGAGACTCCACACCTGTCACTCTTCATAGCAGTCCCTTTCCACAAGCCAGAGGGAAGTGGAAGCAGGACAGGGAGGCCCACTTCTGTAGACTCAAGTCTTGTTGGGGGTGTTGAGCAGTTACAGAGGCTTCTCAAAGAAGGCCCAGCCATCCTAGACATTCAGGCCTGGAGAACAGCTTGCCAGCAGGTCTTCAAAACCGGGTGTCTCGAGCCCTTCTTCGGGGTCGGGGGCCAGAGCTGGAGGTAGGTGTGGGGCCCAAGCCAGGGGGTGCCCCTGGGGGCTGGTAGCCACACTCACTGGGGTCCAGTGGATCTCGGCTGAGCAGTACCCATACCGCAGGCACATGGCGGCGTACCGTGAGGGGATCTAGGCCTGCGTCGGGTGACGTTGGCACCCAGCTGTCCTCGGTCTGCAGGAAGCGCAGCTTGGTAAGCTGGTGCAGGCCTGGTACCCGCCGTTTGACAATCTCAGCACAGCTGACAGCCTTGCCTGCAGCCCGGCCAGAACCTGAGAACACCACATGCCGAGCACTGCCGCCCTCCAACCGCCCCAGCGCCAGGCCCAGCAGGTTGCGGATTTTGCTGCCATCTCGGACCCGCATCTCCAGGGTATCAGGCGGTAGCTGGGGCATCGGGGAAGGTGCTGGGAGTTCCACAGAGCCAGCCTTCCGGTAGTGCTCCATTCGGCTGCTGTCGTGTCTGAATCTTGCTGCCCACTGCAGGGAAGTGTCAGAGGAATGCTAGGCAGGGTGCCCTGGGCCACCCCCCACCCCCCACCCCGGCTCTCTAGGACGTGGGCCCACTCCTCATCCCAGATTTCCCAGAAACAGGACCATATGCCCTCATCCCCAGGACAGGGGGCCACGCCTGCCTCACCCTGGGAGGGGCTGTACCCCATTCCTTTGGACAGGGCCATAACCCTCCCCCGACCCCAGAGTCCCTACGACAGGACCAAATTTCCCAAACGCTGGCCAAGCCCCCTCATCCCAAGCTCCCTAGCACTGGGAATGAACTTCCCTCATCTGGGTCTCCTGCGGACGGGGCCCGGGCCCTCACCCGAGCCTCCCTGAGAACAAGGCTGAGTGCTCCTCACCCTGGGCTCTCCAAGGGGTGACAGGGACAAGGCGCCTCACTTCGTGCCCCCAGAGGACAGGGCCAAGCCCCTACGCCACAAGCTCGCCGACACAGAGCCAAGAGCCCTCATCCAAAAGCTCCTCAAAAACAGAAGTGACCCCCTCCCCCACTCCGGGACCCTTAGAACAGGGCCGAGCACCCCTCACCCGGAGATTCCCAGGGTCGATCCCCCCAACCCAGGTCACTCAGACACTCAGGAACAGGGGCTTGACGCCGAAGGCTGCTCGACCTAACCCTGGGGTCGAGTTCGCCGGCGGCCGGGCTCGGCGGTCCCCACCGCCACGGGCCGCCCTCAGTGCCCGGCAGGCCGCAGCGGCCCAGCAGCCGACCTCCCCTCTCCTCCCCGTACCTCCAGGAGCCCCCACCCCACTAGGCTCCTGCTCTCACCACCACAGCCGAACACTCCTCAAGCTCGATCCAAAGTCAAGATGGCGCCCCCCGGGAGCGCGCCGAGGCCGCGGGGCCGCGCACGCCGGACGGGGCGGGGCCTGAGGGGCGGGGACCCCGGCGCCTCCGCCCGCAAACCGAGAGGTGGGGGGACGCCGGAGAGTGAGCTGGGCCAGGACACGCGGACCCCGAGCACTCGGGCTGTCTCAGCTGTTCAGCCCCGGGCAAGGAGCACTCCTACTGGGGAGGAGAGAGCCCTGCGGAGGAGAGGAGCGGCCGTCGGAGGAGTCCCGCGTCCGAAGGATGCGGAGGATTTGGCCCTTAGAAGATGACAGGGCGAGCGTTACCCGTTGAGCACACCGAAGCAGCAAAGGCGGAGCAGCGGCTTTCACTTTGGACAAGTGCAAGAGGTGCCGTTAGACGTGGCCGCTGCTGCGGGGGCGAGAGCATTGGCCAGCGAGTTCTGAGCTTGGACCTCACCCCGTGGGCACTGGCGAACCACGGTGGGGTTTTCATCAGGCGCAAGTCAAACCAGTTCGTGTGCACAGCGCACTGTGGCTGCAGCACGGGCGGGCCGCAACCGCTGGTGACTCCTGCCAGCAAACTCCCGGGGGCATGTCCACGGAGATTCGTACGTTGCTCCGCGTATAATAAGCGCTGAAATATTTGTTATAAATCATTTGTTGAAAGAATGAACCAGAGAAACAGCCGTGGGAATGGGGAAAAGTAGATTAAGTTGGAAGATACCAGGAGGTAGATTTGACGACTGTTCGGACGAAGAAGGAGGGAAGAGTCTAGGATGACTCCCAGTTTCAGACGTGATGAATTTGAGATGCCAATGAGACCGTGCTGGTTGGGCTGGTGGGCAGGCCAGATGGAAAGGGGCCTGGAGCCACAGCAGTCCCTGAGACCACAAGGGGGCAGCAAACACTTGGTGGAGCGAGGGACCATCAGTTTCTATGCTCTTTAACATGCTCTCCTTTCCAACTGTACCACCGCCCCCCACGGCCCACCCCCCAAAAGCTCCCTGCATCCAAACCTCTTTTAGTCTCCCCTTCTCGGCTAATAGCACCAAGTAGGCTCCCAAGAGAGAAACGTAAAGGCTCCCCTCTGCATTTGCACATGCTGCTCCCTTGGCTCTCTTTAAAACCCTGCATGTCATCCTCCAGGGCTGCTTCCCACATTCCTTTTTTTTCTGTGCCCCCAAAGAACCCTGGTGCCACCTGTCCCTCCCCTTTTCCTTGACTGTCTCTTCAGCTAGCCTGTACAGGTCAGGAATCAGGTGGACCCTACCTGTGTCCTCCCCACCTGGTATGGCATCTGACATTTAGAGTGTACTTGGTAAATGCGGGATAAATGGGTACATAAACGAATGTTCCACTCACATCAAGCAAATGAGAGCATTCATCCTGAGAGCTCTACCTCTCCCGGAAAGCCAGACTAGGACGAGTATAGCTCTCAGTCCAACCAGTAGGAAGGCCAACAACTCTGGCCTATCAACCTCATCCCCACCACCATACCCATACAACACCGGGAAACTAACACCTCCAGTGATCTGTACAGTTTATTGTCTTTGGAACAGGACAGCGATGAGGGGAGGGGGTGCAAATAGCAAATCTCAAGTAGCCAGACCTCTGACCCCAGAGCCCCACCTGAGTGCAGACAGGTAGGCTGTAAATCCAATAAATACAGAGCTGCCTCTGCTCTGCCCTGTTACAAGGGCAGGTTGGCACAGGGCCTGGAGCCTGGCTTCCCTGGCGCACCCGAGGATGGGAAGTAGCCATCACTCCTCTGCTGGCTTCACTTGCTTGGCAGCCTCTAACTGGCAAAGTAGCTCATCCCACTGCACGAACTGCTTGGAGAGAAGCATTGTCTGGTCGCAGGTCAAGGTGAGAATGGGCATCTGAGAGAGGGAGTGGAGAGGTTTGCATCTGCCTGAAGTGTCGGGGAGCAGGGGGATAGGCAGGCTGGTTGGGATGGGATAAGAGACAGAGCTAGATATGGAATAAAAGGACAGGGCTCCGGACAGCACTCCTCAGGGGCCTGGCTGAGCAGAAAGGATACAGTCTTGTTGTATTCCTCCAGGAGGGCCTTGGACTCCTCAGTGATCTCCACACACTGGTCCTGTGGAGCCAAGGTGTGGCAGAGAAAGGAGTTGGACAAAGCCCCCGCTCCCCACTGCCCGCCTCATCAGGGACCCTCGCTCCCCACAGAGCCTAGAAAAGGTCATGTTTAACCGCAGTGCCAAAAGGAGCAAATTTCTAAAGAGGCACTTTCAGGCTCCAGTATGGGTAGCCTAACTGCAGTCCTAAGGCTGATAGACAAAGGGGTGAACCACACATTTAAGCAAATATTCCTGCTAGAATATGCCTCCTTCTCCCTGTCCCCTATTTCTGAACCCTCTTTTAACTTTACACTAGGGCCTGGGAATAGTGAAAAAACAGCTCTTCCACCATAGTTAAGGACACATCAACCCCAGGAATTCATGGGTACCTCCCAACATCAATCTTCTGATACCTCTGGGTATCCCTACTCTGGGAGGCAGGAGACCTGGATGTGACCATAGGCAAATCCCTTACCTTCTGGAAGGCAGATGGAAGACAAAGGATAAACCCTAAATTCCCCCTGAAGCTGATATCAGGGAAGCCTGAGGCTGCTTCCCCAGGAGGCAGTGGTGGGGTCTAGGAGCCTCACCACCTCTACTTTCCCTTCCAGTCCTCTCCCCTCCCATACCTGCTGCTGGATGTGGATCTGGGCCAAGCGCTGCAGGCGGGCGGCATGCTCAGGAACGGCTGTAAAACACAATGCACACTGCCTAGTGATGCTTGTGCCTTCCCCCGGGACTGCTCAATAGTCTATTAGGTCTTCGGTAGGATTAGAGTATTGAGTGGAGAAGCTAAACAAACGCCAGCTTCATCGACCACTGCTTCTGGAGGTGGTGGTGTGACTCCCTGCCCACCCCAGTCTTACTCTAGGACCCAAAGGGGAGGGGAAGATGCAGGCCCCTAGAAGAAGACAAAACCTTGGGGTTCCCAGAGTTGCCCCATACACCCACCCCAGGGCTGTGAGCAGGGCCAAGTAAAGAAAGCTTTGATTATCATGGGATCTGTTCCTTTGCTCTCAGCCCAGAGGGACCAGGTCTGCCGGGCCTAGGGAACAGGGAGCCTGCAGGTGGGCTGAGGATGAATGCCAGGTCCCTAAGCTGGCCACCTGGAATCCAACATCCAGAGCCTCAGCCACCATGCTGGGCCCACAGCTTAAGGGTGTCAGATGCTCAGCAGGAAGCTGATCAGGGGTAGGGAGGGGGAGCTGGGAAAAATACCTCTAAAGACAGACAAGATGGCTGTCTGAATTCAATTAAAGTCACTGTCTGCTTGTCAAAACCCAGGCCTAGGGACTGCACTAGGCAGTGCGGCAGGAAGAATTCACACACATTGACACACCTGGCAGGGACTCTTACAGTAAAATCTGGGCTCTGCAGCACCCTGAAGGACAGATGCTGAGGGGTGGGGTAGAAGACAGAAGGAATCCCAGAGTTGGAGGCCGCTGGCCTTACATGAGTGTCCTTAGTGCCAAACTGCCTGACATTCTGAAGCTGAGCTCTCTGCCCTGGAAATTTTAATCCCAGTGCAGGTGTCTTGTACCCCCAGGGTGAGATAAAGACAAGGAGTAGAGCTAGCCTGAGCCCAGGGAAGTCCTGCCCATCCACCCACCTCCCCAAGTAGAGTAATGGAGCTGCAGCCCCAGAGAGGTACCTTTGATATGAGTGCTGTCCAGCATGGGCACCAAAGCCTCCACCTGCTCCAGAAGCGCAACCTGGGAGAGGATAAACTGCTCCTCTGAGGCATAAACAGACAAGGCAGTGGCAGTGAGGTGATCCTGGGCACGGCCACTCCCGTGCAAGGGGCCGATGAGATGGCTGAGCCTGGAGCTTGGGGCAGCTAGTCTGCCCACTGCCCCCTTCTCTATGTGCACATTCCCACTATCTGCCTCTACCTCTCTTGGATGCCTCTGGTCTGACCTACCTTGAGCCCAAGGAGCCTCTAAGTTCCTCCAAATCCTACCTTTCTCCAAGTTTTAACTCTGAGGCCCCTTCCTCTAGCCTCCTATCAACAAACTCAGAGCCCCTCCTAGGCCACAGGAAACAAAGTACTTCAGACTTGGGTTCCCACATGCAAGGGCTCCTGGGAAGGTGTGAAAGAGGAGACGTGGAAAACTACCAGGCAGGTTCTGCTCAGTGGATCTGAGAGGCACAGACAATTACAAGTTCCTGGACAGCTGGGACAGTAAAAGGACAGTCCAGTGAGGAAAGCAGGACTGGGATGACCCTGTGCACAGGGGGCTTCAATGGCTGCAGAGTGGGAAGGGCATTCAAGAAGGGAGGACTGTTATGTCAAACATTTGGAGGCAAGAATGCTTGTCAATTAGTAGAGGAAAAAGGATTCATTTGGCTGAACTGGAGCAAGGAGAGCACAAGAAACAGCTAGATGGGAGGGTAGATCTGGCAGTCTATAGAAGGCTTGGAATGGCATGCTAAGAAATTAGGAATTTATCCTTGTAGGGAGAGAGACACACACACACTGAGGTTCCAAAGTAAACAAAGTGGCATGTTGGAAATGTGTTTTGGGAAGATGATACTGAACCACATGCAACAAGGGGAAGACTAGGGTCAAGAAGAGGGCTTAGGAGACTGCAACTATTCATGTACAAGGGGATGAACACTGAGGCAGTGGTGACAGGGAGGCATGGAGAGGCTGGACTTAAGAATCAGTGCAGGAGGGACCTCCCTGGTAGCACAGTGGTTAAGGATCCTCTTGCCAATTCAGGGGACATGGGTTCAAGCCCTGGTCTGGGAGACCATGCCGCAGAGCAACTAAGCCCGTGCGCCACAACTACTGAGCCTGTGTACCACAACTATTGAAGCCCGTGCGCCTAGAGCCAATGCTCCGCAACAAGAGAAGCCACCGCAACTAGAGAAAGTGCACGTGCAGCAATGAAAACCCAACGCAGCCAAACATAAATAAATAAATTAATTTAAAAAATAATAATCGGAGCAGGAGAAGACCTCCTGAACTTGGTGTCTAAGCCACAGCAGTGGCTCAGGTATGTTCTGGTTCACCATTGTATACCTCACACCTAGGATAGTCTGGATCACAGTAGATGATCACTTTGAATGCATGAACAAACACAGGTGCTTGGCAAACCATACCTCGTGGAGTGGCTAACTAACTGATAAGCAGACATTGCTAAGACAATAGTTCCTGCCTAGAATTCTGAAATCCCAGTGCTTTCTCGCATGAAAGAAAGATGTTGAAACTCATGCCTATAACCTCACCTCTCCCAAATGCAATGCTCTCTGCCCCTACCCTTTCCTAGAAGCTCCTATGTCTACTGAGCAGAAGTAAGGAAGGTTCCGAAGGAAAATCCTAGAGGCAAGCCATAGATAGAACACTGGAGTAGCTTCCACTGTGGCTGGTACCATGGTCTGCAGCTGGCTCTGAAGTATACTGTACCCAGTGCCTACTAGAGGACCACAGGACCACCTCCAGCCTCAGTCCAGAACCAGGCCAGATTCCAGAAAGCAGCTTTCAGGGCTGTATCCAGGAGAGGGCCGGCAGGGAGTGCCCGACTTCTCCCACAATCCACATCCCCAGATGCATATGCATATACTGTCCAGCACTACCTGCTAAGATGAACTGTAGCTTAGAGGCATCAGGTATGGCAATGCGGTCAATGTACTCAGGATCCAGGTATTTGATCAGGTCTTCAACTAGAAAAGTAGCAAGATGGAAAATGGAATAAGGTTGGGGAGTGGGGATGTGTCTTGTGAAGGATATTAGGGGAGGTGTCAGCCTTGGGGAGACCCTTGAGTGAGGAGCTGACACCCACAGTGTCCACCAGGCCTCCACCAGGTCGCCTATCCCCACTTCCCTGTCTCTACCCTCTGATCACCTGCTGGCCAGCCTCAAACTTTAAAACCCTGGGACCCTCAGCATTCCCACTGATCTGTTCTCAGGGCTGGAAGGCAACTTGCCCCTCAGTGCCACCAAGACATGCCAGAGTTTTATCTGATTTCTAGTTCCTGAACAGGTTGCTAGCTCTGACATAATCAAAAAGGGCTGGGGGGCTTCCCTGGTAGTGCAGTGGTTGAGAGTCCGCCTGCCAATGCAGGGGACACGGGTTCGTGCCCCGGTCCGGGAAGATCCCACATGCCGTGGAGTGGCTGGGCCAGTGAGCCATGGCCGCTGAGCCTGCGCATCCAGAGCCTGTGCTCCGCAACGGGAGAGGCCCGTGTACCGCAAAAAAAAAAAAAAAAAAAAAAAAAAAGGGCTGGTTGAGCCAAGGCTGGGGCTCTCAGTGCCTGATTTCTTTCCTGCCTCTGAACCTTGCCTGTGGAAATTCCATACTCCTCATCCCTCCTTCCCCAAGGGGACCTTTCAGGCAGAGCTCTTATCCCATAACTTAGGACATTGCCATGGGCTTGGGGTTTAACCACAAAGTAGAAAGCACACCCCAATTCACCATTTCATCAGGGCAGTGTCTTCACCTGCTATCCCCAAAGGGCAACTCCAGTGACCTACTAGGCTTAAGAACCTGGGCAGGTAACCAGGAAGCACAGGCTTGGGAAGGAGAGCAGACAGACACCTCATGGAAGCACTTACTCTTTTTGTACAGAATCTTCACCCTCTCCCTCTTGCTGGCGATGTTCCCCAAAGCCACTTGCACCTTGACCAGGCCATCGGCCACCTATTGGGGGAGTGGAAGTTAATTCCAAGATTTACCACTTGGCTCAAGTCTCGGAAGAGATAAAGAACCCTCATTCCCTCAGACTCCCAAACCTCTTTGTCCAAACTATCGTCCCCTTCTCTAGTATTAAAAGAGATTCAGGGCTTCCCTGGTGGCGCAGTGGTTGAGAATCCGCCTGCCAATGCAGGGGACACGGGTTCGTGCCCCGGTCCGGGAGGATCCCATGTGCCGCGGAGCGGCTAGGCCCGTAAGCCATGGCCGCTGAGCCTGCGCGTCCGGAGCCTGTGCTCTGCAGCGGGAGAGGCCGCAACAGTGAGAGGCCCGCGTACAACAACAACAACAACAACAACAACAAAAAGATTCAACCCTACCTTCCGGGAATCCTCAGTGTGAAGGGGGAGATAATCATGTACTCCTTGGGGGAGTTTCAAGTGTGACTGGGGAGGTGATGAACTACTTTAGAGTTTATAGGGCACTAGCATATACTATCTATTCCCTGATTCCCTCCTCTTGGCTGAACCTACCTAGGCTTTAAGGGTAGAGGATGAGGAACTCCAATATTAAAGGGTTGAATAGACAGAGAGGCTATGGAAGTGAATGATGTCACACAGGTTTTAGGTTAGAGGGTAAGGAATGCCAATATTCAAGGGTCAAATATATGGGGAGGCAAATAAGACTGCGTAGAAGCAGCCAGAGAGGTAGGAGGAAAATTAGGAGGATTTGCATCATAGATGTGAAAAGGGAGAGAATGTTCTGAGAAGTCAGTTCTCACATGG
Organism: Physeter macrocephalus; assembly: GCF_002837175.3. NCBI lineage: Eukaryota > Metazoa > Chordata > Mammalia > Artiodactyla > Physeteridae > Physeter > Physeter macrocephalus. The sequence goes on from NC_041222.1 coordinate 74,751,384, forward strand.
GACACAATCTGCTGGTGACAACTAATTCCACAAGAAGTGTACAAACAGACATCATTACCTCTGAGGCACTCAATCAACTCCAGGGTGTGCCTGACACTCCACCTTCAGTGAAAGGTCTTTCCATAGTTAAAAAGGGGATGGAAGGGAAACTGAGCTGCACAGTTGTCAAAATTCAGTCACTGGTGGGAAGGAGTGCCAGTCCATCCATGTCTGAACACTCAGTACCCAATCCCTTCCTCTCCTAATCCTGGCCCTCCCAGACCACACCTCTAACCCCCTGGAGCCTTCTTTATCCACCTCCGGTCTGCCTCTTTTGGGGTCCTATGGACCTCTCTTTACACAATTCACTTAGCAATTACGCAGGGCTCCACAACGGCCCTTCCGGGCTTCAGCTCTTACTGAAACTCTAATTAGTCAGCTTCTCGAGTGTGTCAGGTCTCCCCAACTACCCCGAGAGGGCAAAGACGGAGTCCCCACAGTAAGCCCACCTCAGACCCACAGTGCCCTCCGTGGGAATGGACCCCGAGGGCCCGATATGCTCCGGGAGGTCTCGAACCTTTGTTATTTCAAAGGCCGGGCTGCGGGCAAAGGGACTCTGGAGCGGTAGCATCCACCTCGAGGACCAGGCCAGTAGAAGGCTTTTGCTTTGCCCAGAGAGGGACCACTGGACCTCAGATAGCTCACCTTCCGCGAGCCGCGAGACCCGCCTGGCCCGTACACCCAGCGCTCCAGCTCCTCCACACGGGCCTGTAGCCGCTGCACATCTGTCACAGCCGCCATAGCTCCCGCCGCCCCGCCTCAGCCAGGAACACCCAGAGGGCGGGACGTCCGTCCAAATAGAGAAGGCGGGCCGATCCGAGTGGATGGGCGCCCCTGCCTACAGGAAGTGATGCCACGATTCAGCCCTTCGATGCCGGAAGCGGCAGGCAGGGCCGACGAAAGTTGTCAAAAGCTGTCTGGTAACCTAGGCGACGGCTACCCGTCAGGCCCTACCCTAACTTGCAGCCCCTGCTCGTCAAGACAACCTTTGCCTTTATTCCAGGGTACCAAATTCCAGGTTACCAAAGAGGTTTCCCTACCCCATTCTCCGAGGTTGCACATATAAATATACCCATTATTCTAAGATTGGTCCATTCCCATAGAATAGTAGGAAGCCCCGTGAGATACCATAATCTTTTGGAGTCTTCTAAGGTTCAAGCGATTAAGTGTCATGCCAAGGACACTCAACATTGTAGTGGCAGAATCGGGATTTGAACTCAGGCAGTCTGATTCATGAGACTGAACTCTTCTACTCATGGCCTTTGCTATTCTGTCTTCTCTGAGAACCCCTGGCCTAACACAGCCTGTGTACACCACATAATTCCTCCCCGACCCACAGGCCCAAACAAGAAGGAGAGGAGGCACTGGAGAGGGAGGGACCGCAGCTTTATTATCCAGATGTGACCTGAGGGACATCTTCAAAACACTCCAACTCAACCCTTCACCTGGCTCCTGAAGAGAAGCAGGTCTGACTCGAAGAGGTGGAGTCCTACAGATGACATTGACACAGGGGAGCACATGAGGAGATGATGGGGGTTACCGGGGGAAGAACTCTTTGGTAGATGCTGCTGGAGTTGGCCAGGGAGGAGGTGCCCTCCTTTTGCAATGAGGTAGATGTAACATCAGAAGAAATCTCTTTGGCTTCAAGTCCACATGGCATGGTTGAGGGGGGGAGTGGCCACCTCCCAGGGCTGGGTCCCAGAATGGGCACCTTGGAAGAATGGGTTGGAGCGGTGTCTCCTCCCCCCTCAGCAATGGGGTTGCGACTCTCAATTTCAGGTGTGAGCTCTCAGGGTGAGGCGCTGGAAGGGGGCCCCGTCAGGGGTGGGGGTGCAGGGTTGGCTGGGCCCTGGGAAGCTGGCACGGGCTGGCGACGGGCAAAGAGGACGCCTGGCAAAGGGGTGAGGAGATGGTAGAGGGCAAACACAAGCAGAAAAAGGCGAGGCAAAGAAACAGAAGAGGGAAACAAAAGTCAGTGTCCTGATTGTTGGAACACCACACACAGAGCCCTGCCGCAACCAATGAGGACAAGCCCGTTGAGTCAGTTAGAGACTCCTGTGCCAATACAGATACCCTCCAACAGGTAAACAAGAAATATTTACACTGATACATAGGCCCATGACAAGACATCCCATGGTATTCATGCCAGAGAGGTCATGCCTTGGATCCCATGCCATGTAGACACCCCCTTTAATCCATGCCAATGTAGCAATCCCCTGAACCCCATGTTACCCATGCAAGTTTGGATATCTCTGAACCTCATGCTAGTAGAAAAAGTCTAAAATCCCCATGCCAGTGTAAATACCCCTGACCTCATGCCAGTATAGACAGCCTGCAGTACCCATACCAGTGTAGACTACCCCGTTGATCTCTAGGGCCATGTTGATACTGCTGATACCACTGCCTGCCAGATTGAGAGGCCCATCCAACTGCTCTTCTGTCCAGGAGGGGGCAGGGGAGTCACATTTTGGGGAATCAGACTTCAGACTTACAAGCTCCCCCCTCCATCCCTATAGACAGCCCCCATTCCAATTCAGCCCCACACCTGTAATCACAGAGTTGTCTACTGAGGGATCTATATGCCCCACCTCCAATGCCTATGGGGTGATGGGTCTGTCCTCCCTCATTGCACAGGCCCTAAGCCCTCTCAGCAACAAGCCCCTCCTCACCCCTCAGGGGAACCTTGCCACGGGGCAGGAAACTGGGGGGTGCGCCGTGTCGAGGTGGGTCCATGGGCCCCATCAGCACAGCCCTCTTCTCTGGGGGCTCCTCTGGTGCCACCTTCTCACGCGCAGGTCCAAAGGCTAGGCCCACAGGCAGTGCCAGTCGAGAGGTTGGAATTCCGCTCTCCTCTGAAACAACAGGTCATTTAGCTCCCCTGACCCAACCAACTCTGTCTCTGCATCTGGTTCTCCCCACAGGCCTGGGACCAAGGGAGGTCACCCAAGCTCAAGCACCAAGTTCAATCTCCCCATCCAGTCTCCGAATAGAGGCTCTGAAGCTGGAGAGCCCCAAAAGGCCAATATATCTGACTAGGTTTGTCCCAGACAATTTGGGGGATTTCTTTGCTTTCGGTTGTTAAATAAGCCAGGAAAAACAGGAGGCATAAACCACATGCAAATAGGAGCCCTCGTGTTGAATGAAGCGGCTCTGGATAAAGGACCTTTTCTTGAGTTTCAGGCCCACACCACAGTAACCCATATCCCAGAGCTCCCAAGGCTTCATTGACCCCAAACATCAGGACCCCTAAACCTGAGCATGCACCAAACCTCAGTGCCCCGTCAGTCCTTACCGTCCCCATACTTCGATGCTCCCAGACCTCAGAGTTCCCACATTTTAATGTTCCCTATATCTCAGCCTCCCCCTAGGTCTCAGAGACCCTCAAAGTTCAGCCGCTCTCCCCTCACACCTTTCTTAATGGGGTTCGGCCTCAGCTGCGCGCAGGCGTGCGCCGGCAGGCCGGAGGCGGAGCCCTGAGCAGCGCGGGGGCCGGGCGTGGGCGTGGGCGTGGGCGCGGGAGGGGCGGGCCCGGGACCCGAGGCGGGGCCAAGAGTGCCCCGAGGGGACTGCCCCACCAAGCCGAAGAGTGGGGCGTTGGTGTAAGCTTGACGACGGCCTTCCCGCCGGTTGCTGTCGATGGCGGCCTGGAGCTCCCCCGGGGAGCTGAGCGCCCGCGTCTCGCACTCGTACGGGTACAGATACTTCATGTACCTAGGGGCGGACGGGGTGGGGTTGGAGGCTGGCCCCAGCTGATCAAGCCCCACCCCCGGACACGAACCCCCCGGGCCCTCCGCGCCCCGCGCCCCACCCCTGCTCCCGCGCCTTGCTCCCACCGCTTGCGCGCGCGCTTGGCCTCACTGGGTGCGTAGAGTGAAGGCGGCCGACGTGATGGTGGTGGGCAAGCTGAGGCCGCGCGTGACCTCCCGCCACACCTTGCGGTTGATGACTTCCACCAGACCGCCCTTGGCCGTCACCAGGCGAAACAGCGCGTACAGGTCCAGCACCTGCTTCGCCATGATGGGCACACGGTTCACTGGCGTCCCTGGTCGGGGGGTTGGCAGAGAGTCAGGACACTAAGACTGAGACCCTGTCTGCGGGCATCCTCAGGGACTCGAGGAGTCGGCTGCCTGGACCTGCCTGGGTGAGCCCCAGGTATAGGGCGGGACCGTCAAGAAAGGAGGGGAACAGGGAGGGATGGAGAGGTGGGATTGCAGGCAGAGCCCACAGAGCCCCCAAGGCCTCCACTGTAGCAGGAAGGATGGGAGGCTAGACCAGGGGTTGGCAAACTTCTTCTGTAAAGGGCCAGATAGATGGTAAATGTTTTAGGCTTTGCAGGCCAAACAGTCTCTGTCAGAACTCCACTCTGCAACTGCAGCCTGAAAGCAGCTATAGAGGATATTTAAAGGAATGAACGCGGCTCTGTTCCAATAAAACTTTATTTACAGACTCTGAAATTCGCATTTCACACGTACAGAAATGTTATTCATCTTTTAATTTTTTCCACTATTTAAAAATGTGAAAAACATTCTTTTCTCATGGGCTGTTAGATCTGGCCCGCAGGCTTTAGTTTGCCGACCTCTGGGGTAGACCATAGGAAGGACTTCCTGACTGTGCTGAAGAGCCAGACTCCCTTAAGCAGCGGCCCGGGGTGGCTGCCAGAGGCGGGAGGATGGTGGATGGGAGAAGCAGCAGCCCCCGCCTCGGCTCGCCGACTCCGCAGTCCCCGCCGCCCCCGCCAGCCACTCCTGACAAAGGGGCCTGTCTGCGCTGAGCGATGGGCCCCAGTTAATTCCTTACCGATCCCGTCCCCTTCCGCTGCCGCCTTTGGACCCGAACAATTAGCTGCGGCCTGATTAATGGGGGGAAATTATCGGCCCCGCGGGATCTCCTCCCCCCCCGCACAGGGAGCAGAGGAAGGCAGGGACCTGAGGGAGGCAGAGCTGGGAGGAAGGGGGCGCTAGGATCTGCTGAGACCACCCTACCCCACCCCCCAGTGGAGGGGAGACCAGGAGGAAGGGGCAGGGAGGGGACGTTGGGACCAGAATGACCGGGCCTTCCTGGGGAGCCAAAGGACCTGGGGCCCCACGGAGGGTTCCTGGTTAGGAAGGGACCCGAAAGGGGTGCTGGGCCTGGGGTGGGGGCCTGAGGGACTTTGGCCAGCAGCTGCACTAAGGGAGGGGGGCAGTGCAGCCAGTTAATTAGCAGCTTATCAGGCCGCACTCGTGGAGTGAGTTAATTAGCTTTGTAGAGAGAGATAATGAGTCAGTCTTCGGACCCATGAATCTGGGGAGAAGCCTAAGTGATGGACTGCCGCCCAGCCTGATCCCCTCCTGGACCCTTCTTGCATTCACTTCTGGCTCTGAGATTCCTGGAAAGGAATTCCTTCTCCTCCACAGCCCCTGCCTACCCCTTGAGAAGTCCTCCCTTCAGTCTAATTCCAGTCCTTCCTGATGCAGAACACCTTGGGTGTTTCCTGCCTGAAGCAAGGGGAAACTGAGGAGAGACAAGGCTGGAGGAAGCAGCAGGGAAGAGGACCAAGGCATTCCCATCCCAGTCCCCCAATTCTGGGAACCCCCCCACCCCAGGCCAGCCTCCTACTAGTTCCCCCTCCCACCCTCCCAATTGATCCCACACTCATTAACCTGCCAGTGGGCTGGCCACTAATTAATCCCTGGGTGGAGAAGGGGGGCAGGGTCAAAGGTTAAAGACGCTATTGAGGGCCCAAAGGATACATGCTGCCAAGCCCAGGCCTCTGCAAAGAGGACCCAAACTGAGGACTAAACCCTGGGGTTTCCCTTCCTCAAACCTGGTAAGTGGGGGTCCTTCCCTTACATCAACCCACTCACCCCTCTTCTGCATGAAGCTAAACAGGTCATCCAGAAATTCTTTCCTCTTGGGGTCTGCATCGAGCTCGTACAGCTGGGGGAAAACTGAGGTCATTTTCCAGCTCTGCTACCCAGCACCACCCACTCCAGGACCCTTTGGACTCCAACCCCTGGACTAAGGGTACCCAGTTGAAGGGGTAAGTAAGTTCTGAAATGTAGACTTCCTGAGAGAGCATTGGGTTCTCTCCCCTGGGGGCAGGTGTGGGCACTTTTTTTCCTGATACACACAGAGACCCCTCTACTGGCCAGTGGTGCCCTGGGCAGCTCAAACCACCCATCTGGGGAGTAGGGGAAGAGAGAAAGCTATGGAGGCTTAGCCTGCCTTCCAGAGCCCCAGGGAGGAAGTCAGGCTGGCGCTGTGTTCCACATTGAGGAAACAGACAGATATATCTGAGCCACTCAGTCATACCTGCAAGGGCTTCTTGCTGTTCACATGTCTGTGTGCCAGGGGTGGGGATGAGGGGCAGAGATGCCTCTAACCCATCCCTCAGGCAGGGTGGATGCTCAGAAAAGCTCCTGGATGGAAACCTTGGGCCCCTCAGCCCACATATCTTCCAGGAACAGCTTCCTGCACTACAGAAGCTACCACAGAGGCAATGGCCCTGAACCACCCAGGATCTGTAGGTTCAGGACTTGAAAGGTCCAGGGGTTATCCTACCTATTCTCAGTCACCTGGAGCTCTACTTCCAGTATCAGCTCTCAAATATCCCCAAGGAGGGACAATCCCTAAAGTAACAGAGTCTTTTACCCAGAGTGACAGTCCCTGCATAACACCCATAGGTAACACTCCACCCCCAATAAAAACTCTCAGAGCAAAAAAACACCCATGAGTAACAAACCCCAAAGATGCACCTTTAAATCTACACTCCCACAAGAACTGAGCCCTACGTCTTAGATGGATACCCACAAAAAACACACACAGTCAACAAGTAATAATCCCCAGAATTATACCCAGGAGAAACAGTCGCTAGAGTCACATCTCCAGAGTAACAGAGCCCCGAGTAACACTATCAGTTTTACACTAACACCACAGAGTCTAAGCATAGATTAACACTTCTGGAAAATACCCCAAACCAACACCCTACGAGTAACACCACCAGAATAGCACACCTAGAATCTCAGCCCTGCATAACATCTTCTTAATGACAGCCTAGAGTAGTGCCTTCGAATAACATCCAGATGGGTTCCGCAGGGATGAAGAACCTCAAATTAAGTCCCTGTGAGTAAGGTCTTGTCATTCCCAGCTGCACAGGAGCCGTTTAGTCACACTGCGGCTGTAGTGGCCATCACAGGCTGGGAACTGTCACCCATAGAACTCAGGCCGGGGAGAGGACATGGGTGGGGAGAATGTGACAAGGAAGAGATGAGGTGGGTATCAGCTTGCCAAAGGAGCGGCAACCTCCATTCCACTTCTAAGACAGAAGGAGACAGCCCAGGACACCCCCACTGGTCACTGGAATATGACCTTGTGACTTGATGTGTGAGAAGGTATGGTAGTGCTGCCACCGGGATCCCCAGATCCCCCTCCCTCAGAATTCTTGAAGGCTCCTGCTCCCCTCCCACTATCCCTTCCAGCGTCACCAACAGCCTCCAGTCTGTCAGCCTCCATGTTTCTGGGCGTCTCCTGCACCTCACGGTGTGTGCCTACGCACTTCTTTCCATGTCTCAGCATGTCTTTCCCTCCCTCCCAGTCCCCGTCTAGCCTTCAGTCTTCACACTGTCTCTCTCCAGGTTTCTATGTCTCTATCTTTCCATCCTGCAGAGCGCAGTGCGGGGCGGGGGTTGGTGGTGTGGGGGGCGGGGCTACTGATCCCCTTGCTCTGCTTTTGCCCAGAGAGTAGGAAGGGGTTGGGCCTGACACTGAGAGGGTCCTACCTGCTTGAACTGCTCCTCATAGGTCCACTCATGGGGATGAGGTCCAGGGGGCTGGCTGGAAGGTGAGAGGGTGCCCCGGGTCCCTGGGTGGCTCTCCTCGGCTGCCTCCTCTTCTGCGCCGGCTTCCTCTCCTTCCTCATCCTCTTGGGCATCCTCTTCTTCCTCAGCTCCAACCTCCCCCAAGCCCCCGTCAGGGGCCTGTAGGGTCCGGGATCCAGGAAAGGAAGGCCGCGGCGGTGGTGGTGGTGGGCGTGGAGGGGCCAAAGGCCCCACCCCCTGGGCCAGTCGGGCTGCCTGCTGTCTCTGCAGGGCCTCCATTACAGCTTCCAGGCGCAGTCCCCCCACTGGTGGGCCGGCTGGCACCAGGCGCGGCCCTGAGGAAAGGGCTGCCTGTGGGGGAGAGAATTATGCGTGTTGCACCCGCTCCCCCAAAGCCCCCAACACAAGGGGAGGTGGTTATGGATTCAGGGAAGTGCAGGGGGGCCATAAGGAAAAAGAAAGATAGCTTTCTCAGAGGTGGACAGAGAGGTAAAAAGAGCAGGAGAGACAGAGACCAGACCCAAAGAGACAGAAACAGACATCGACTAAGGACAGGTAGAGACTGAGCAGATCAAAGAGGGTGACAAGGACCAAGAAACAGAGAGATGGAGGAGAGAGATCCAACAGAGAGGGAGAGAGACAATGACAGGGAGATATGGGGATAGAAATGAGAGATGGTGAGAGACAAGAGACTGAGAGGGACCAAGGTGGAGAGTGACAGAAATATCAGACAGAGACAAGAATGGAGAGACAGAGACGGGGAGAGATGAGATTGATAGAGATATCCGGTAGAGAGACCCGGGAAAGTAAGAGAGATAGAGGAGCAAGAGATAAATATCAAAGACCTGAGTGACAAGCAGTCCAGGGAGACTGACAGACAGACAGAGGCAGAGGGAGACAGGCAAAGACCGACGCAGCAGGAGACAGAGACAGAAGAAAGAGATTAGAAATAGAGACAGGGCGAGACAGTAAATAGAGAGGGACAGAGACAGGGAAAACAGACGGAGAGACGGGGCAGAGACGCAGAGGACTAGAACCGAGGAGGAGCGGGAACACAGGATGCCGGGGGTAGAGCCCGGGACGGGGACGGGGACGGGGACAGCAGCGTCTCCACGCCCGCCCTCTGGCTCCCCGCGGCCACACTCACCAGCCTGGCGCGGCCCGCTGCCCCCGGCGTCTCCACGGCGCTCCCTCCGCTCAGCCCGCCTGTCGGGCGGCCCCTGTCTCAGGTCGGTTCCCTGTGCGGGGCCCCTGCCGTGCGCTCCTGCAGCCGCGCGCTCCTCCGGCCGCGGGGCGCTCACTCGCTGCTCTGCCGGCTGCGGCCGCGGGGGCGGGACCCGAGAGGGGCAGGGCGGGCGGGGGCGCAGGGGGAGAGGCCCTGGTGGGCTCTGCCGCTTCCAGGCCCCCCAACAGGTGTCTCCCACCCTCCATACAGCCAGATTCGGGGTGCGGGGAGAGGGCGCTGGAGTACTGCTGGGAATCGTGCAAAGGAGAGTGAGGAGTCCACCACCACCGAACTCCGGACCAGGGCCCCTCCCAGCCTCACAAGTCCGGGGGCGGGGGGTCCCCACACCCGTACTCAGTGCCCGGCATCCACATACAAATATTCGTGTTCACACACCAACACACCCTGTCACAAGTTCAAGGTACACAGCCGCCCTGTCTCACATACTTGGTTATATAATTACTACAGCGCCAAAGGCCTGGACAGGCTGTGATCTGAGGGGACTTACTCTGCGGGGTGCTGGGGTGAGAGTGGAGGGCCTGAGCAGAACAGAAGCTTCTCCCCTGCCCTGCCCAGGTGCTGTCCCCAACTGCACGCACGCTGCAGTTTGCACAATACGCGCACATGGTGGTGAACTCACTTCTGCACCCACACACTCAGAGGTCTCTGAGCTCATTCCACACCAGCAGCAGGGTACACATACCACCTGCAGGTACAAAGCCACACGGCTTTTAGCTCTTTTGACGTTCTATTATGGAAATTTTCAAACATATACCCAAGAAGAGTGAATAATATAATGAACCTCTGGCAATCCTCAGAATTTCAATGGTGATCAGCATTTTGCCCATCTTCACATAGATCCTCCACCCATGTTTGCATGACTCCCAATCTCTAGCTCCAGACACCTTTAGCCAACTGCTCCAGGCCCACTCTACTCCCAGTTATCCTCCAGATGCTGAGATGCTGTTCCTTAGCAGCCCTGGACCCCACTCCTCTTAAACACCCTCATCCATTCCCCAGTTTCTTCCTGTGCGGAAGGGAATCGACCTACTAAAAGCATTGAGAGTCACCGGGAGGTGATGCCAAGTATGTGAGTGAACAACACGCCTCTGTAGGAGTGATACCTGGCATAGGTGTGAAACTCTGCTGTGTCAAACTCAGCACCGGGAAGCACCACCTGACCTCATTCATACCCAGTGAGGCACACTGGTCTCAGGGCCAAGATTCCTCTAGGGGGCAGAAATTCAGGGGTAACTTTTGCCTCCTCCCCAACCCTCTCCCAATGAGTGTGCTCCTCTCAGACCCAGCTTGCCCTGTTCTGGACCACCAGCTCTTCTCACCAGGATCTTGTGGTGGGTGACAGCCCCCTGCTCTCACTGCCTCCAGCCTTGTCCCCAGCCCAGCTCCCACTGTGGCACTAAGTCCACATTCTCTCTGGCCCATCTCCAGCCAGCCACACTGAGGCTCAGTCTTGCTCACACTCCAGTGCCCACCCGCTCAGATTTCAGGTCTGACAGCCAGTCAGATCCCACTTCCACCAAGAGGCATTGGTGATCCAACCACCTTCAGATCCAGTGCCCCTGCCCCCATAGCTTGGCGTGGTATAAGTTCTCCTGGGGCAGAGTCCAGCCCCCTCCGCTGCCATCTCTCTCCAAGGCAACTCCTGTGCTCAGCTTGCCTCCCCACTGCACCCCACCCCAGCTTCCCTAGCTGCTCAGAAGAGAGGAAGTGCCTGGAGAGACACCAAGGTAAGATTCCTGTTGGAAAGGTAGGAACTGGCTTGGGGAAATTCCAGTTCTGAGGGTTTGGAGATTGCTTTGGAGAGGGTGGAGAGGGTCAAGGGACTTGGACACTACTCCCAAAAGAAAAGAATCAATCAAGCATAGTAAATTCACCTTTGGGGTCTGAGCCAGGAAGGTACAACTGGGAAGGGCAAAGGGGAAGGAATAACCTGACTGGAACCTGGTTTCTCTCTCTCTCCATCTGTGAGGAGGAAAGGCTGTCTCATACCCACACATAGACCCTCTGATCCTATACCTCACAGAGACAGACAGACTGACCTAGACATCCATTAATCCAACACATACTTACTGAGCACTTACTTTATGCAAGGCACTTTTGGACACAGGAGTAAATAAAACAAAGTCCTTATTGTAATGGCATAATTCCAGTGGGGGAAATGTATATTGTGTCACATGGTGATAAGTAAAATGGAGAAAAATAAATCTGGGTTGGGGGGAATAGAAACGGAAGGGTGTCATTAGTTACCTATTGCTGTGCAACAAATTACACTCAAACTTAGCAGCTTGAAAAAACATCTATGTTTTCACAATTCTGTGGATAGGAAATTCGAGAGTGGCTTAGCTGAGTGGTGCTGTTTTTCATGAGGTTGTAGTAAAAATGTTGGCTAGGACTGCAGTCATCTGAAGATTTGACTGGGACTGGAAGATCCACTTTGCTCACATGATCCGTTGGCAGGAGGCTGTTCTCCCTAGGTGGGCTTCTCCATGGGAGATGACCTCATACCAGAGTGTCCTCCCAACATGGCAGTTGGTTTCCCCCAGAGAGAGTGATTAAAGAGGGAAGAGTGCTTTTTATGGCCTAGTTTTAGAAGTCACACACTGTCACTTCTGCCATATATTAGTTGTTAAAAGTACATAACTAAGTCCAGCCTGCATTCAAGGGGAAGGGAATTAGGCTTCACTTCTTAAAGGGAAGAGTATCAAAAATTGTATGGAGGTATTTCATTTTATTTATTTACTTATTTGGTTGTGCTGGGTCTTAGTTGCAGCAGGTGGGCTCCTTAGTTGCGGCATGCGAACTCTTAGTTGCACCATGCATGTGGGATCTAGTTCCCTGACCAGGGATCGAACCTGGGCCCCCTGCATTGGGAGCTTGGAGTCTTAACCACTGCGCCACCAGGGATGTCCCCTGGAGATATTTTAAAACCAACACAGAAGGGCTGATATTACCCAAATGTTAAGGGAAGGACTCGCTGAGCAGAAACTGAAGGAGGGGAGGAAGAGCCATACAGTCAGGAGAACAGCAGGTGCAAATATCCTGAGGTGGAAGTGTGATGTGTCAGAAGAAAAGCAAGGAGGCCACTGGGCTAGAACACAATGGCCAAGGTGAACGGTTGGATGTTTGGTCAGAGGTAACACAGACCTTGGAGCAGGTTCTTGGAGGCAGTGAAAGGACTGAATGAGATGGGAAGCATTGGAAATGTCTGAGCAGAGTGAAAGTCTGACTCTGGCTGTTGTGTGGAGAACCCTCCACAAGGGATGCAAGCATGAGGCTCAATTAGGAGGCCTTTGCAGTAATCCAGGCAAGAGATGATGCTGGCTTGGACCAGGGTGACAGCAGTGGAGGTGGCAAGAAGTGGTTAGATTCTGAATATGTTTTGAAGATAAACCAGAAAGTATCTGTTGATGTCTTGAATGTAGAATGTGACAGAATGGGAGGTATCCAAGATGACTCCAAGGTTTTTTGGCCTAGGCAGCTAGGTAAATGGAGGTACCCTTAACTGAGGCAGTAAAGACTATAGGAGGTGCAGGATTGGGAGAGAAACCAGTTCGCATTGAACACTTTTAAGTTTGAGATGTCAATTGGATGACCAAGTGGAGATGTCAAGTGGAGATGAAAGCAGTCAGATATCTGAATGTGGAGCTCAGAGGAGGTTTAGACTGAGACAAAAAATTAGGCATAAGATACATAGATGGTCCTTAAGATCCAACCATGTTGTTGCAAATACCAGGGTTTCCTTCTTTTTCATGGCTGAATAATATTCCATTGTAGATATATACCACATTTTCTTTATTCATTCATCCTTGAGGGCATTATGCTAAGTGAAATAATCAGATAAAGACAAATGCTGTACGTTCTCACTTATATGTGGAATCTAAAAACAAACAAACTCGAGTCACAGAAACAGAGAACAGATTGGTCGTTGCCAGAGGCCAGGGGTGAGGCAGGGCCAGGGGGAAAAATGGGTGAAGGTGGTCAAAAGGTAAACTTCCAGTTTTAAGATAAATAAGTCCTAGGGTTGTAATGTACAGCATAATGACTATAGTCAACAATACTATATTGTATATCTGAAAGTTGCTAAAAGAGCAGGTCTTGAAAGTGTTCATCACAGGAAACAGTTTTGTAACTATGTGAGGTGATGGATGTTAACTAAACTTGTTGTGGTAATCATTTCACAATATAGACATACATGAAATCATTATTTTGTATACCTTAAACTAATAAAACCTTACATGTCAATTGTGTCTCAGGAAAACTAGTATATAGACATATAGATGGTTATTTATTTATTTATTTATGGCCACACCGTGGGGCTTGTGGGATCTTAGTTCCCTGGCCAGGGATTGAACCTGGGCCCCAGCAGTGGAAGCGTCCAGTCCTAACCACTGGACCTCCAGGGAATTCCCTAGATGGTACTTAAAGTCATATGAAATGGTTGAGATCACCTCAGAGCAGTGTAAACCTGGGAAGTGAGAGGTTGAGGAAATGAGCCAGATCTAGCAGAGGAGTCAATGAAGGAAGAGAGTAGTGTCCTGTAAGCCAAAGGGGTCTTTTAAGAGTAACTGTGTCAAATGAAAGTGAGAAGAAATAACCACTGGACTTAGCAACAGAGATGGGGAGGAGCCTGGGAGCCTAGTCCTATGTGAAAGGTAGGGATGACAAAGGGAGCTGGGGCATCCCTAATAGATGTGGGCTCTGAGCCTAGAGGCAAAGCTGGGTTACAGGGTGGGAGAAATCCTGAGGCTTGGCTTTGCAACCTGTGATCAAATGGAGAGGCCCCAGACAGGACCTGTCATGGCCAACACTCTGGTGGTGGTAAGGTGTCAGGATGGCCACCTTGCCTGGGCCTCACATTCATTCTGAGCCACATATTTAGACTTTTGATGTTGCTTCCAGATGGTTATACATGTACTTTTGTATTTTTACTCATTAGAATATCAAATTTTTAGAATGTACTTTTACAATCATGTTCCTTCCATTTTTAATGTAACAGAATCCTAAGAAGTGAGAGGCCTGGGCCTTACTCATCTTCAGAACAGGGCCAGGAGGAGGGTGAGGCAGGTGCAGGACCCTTGGGAGTGTGTACTTCAGGTACCTCTCTGGCCTCATCCTAGTCCCAGCCCCCCATTACCTTAGACACCACCAGAGAGTGTGCCTGCTCCCCAGCCCCGGGAGCCTCCACAGAAGTGGGGGGTCCTGGAAAAGGCAGACTGGAGAGAAAGAACTCCTGCCCTGGGTGGACGTGGACACGATACCCTGGAAACCTAGAAAAAAGCAGACGGAGAATGACTATGCCTTTCAGCTCAAAAGTGGCCGCACACTGCCACCCCGTGGTCATCCAGGGCAAGGAGTCCCAGGACTGTGCCCAGAACAGCACTGGCAGAGACAAGACCAAGAGCAAGACACACCACAACCTCACCGAGCCATGGATTTCTGAAATTGTGGCATTCAAACCTGGTGGAGAGAATCTTATTAAACATGCTGATCTCAAGGCCTCAACCCAGAACTGATCTCTGGGGATTGGGCACAATAATCTGTAGAGTCAACGAGCCTGCCAGGTGATTCCTGGGAACACTAAAGTATATAGTAAAAAGCTGCTGTCATAAACTGAATCACACAGAGAGAGGCCTTCCTGAGGCCCCCAGGAGTTAGAGGTTCTCCTGCTGCTCAGACACGAAAAGAAATGAAACTGTTCAACAGGTCTTTATTGACAGACACAGATAGATGGACAGAGAATGCAGCAAAGGCAGTGTCTGGAAGCTGTGGTAAGTGTCTGTGTGTGTGCGTGCAGAAAAGGCTTTCTCTAGGCCAGCGGCAACCCCTTGGACCTGGGCCCACCTGTCTAGGTCCTCACCCCAGCACTGGGCCCTCAGCTGAGGCCAGCCTCCCCATTATACCCTGGTGGGAGGTATGACCTCAGCATTTGCCACATTCTTCTGGTTTTCCAGCTAACTTGGTTGCGAGGGTGGGGACAGGCCATGAGGGTACTTGCATAGCAGGGGAACAGAATGGGGTAAGGCATATGGTGAGGACAAGGAGATGAAGGGGAAGGGCATCACAGCTGCAGGTGAAGGGAGCCTCCACAGGCAGCTCCTCTTCTCCCTCATCCCCCCCAATGGCTGCTGGGTTGAAGGGTCAGACCCAGGCAGTTTGTAATAGTCACCCCCATCCCTAACTCCAGAGCCCTGACTAGGGGCAGAGAAGCTCTGGAAAGGCCTGAGTTAGTGAGTCGAGCTTGTGGGATATGTGCTCGAACATGACTGGCCCCTTTGGTATATGTGGGGCTCTCTCTCTGCATGGGTGTGAATGCGTAATGCTGCCATACACACAGGATTCAGTATCTGAATGTGTGTCCCATGTGTTCCCACGACTATGTCTGGTTGTATGCATGTGTCCCTGCTCATACACCAGGAACTCAGTATCTGCATGTTGTGAGTATGTCCATGTCTTTTCACGTGGGCTCCAGCAAGTGGATGTGTGCAGGCCTGCCCGCTCCTGTCCATCCACAGGTCCTCCTTCAGGCCTGGCTGGTCAGGCGTCCTGGCCAAAGAGGTAGGTGGTGAGTTCAAGCCGGAGGCCCCGGGCATAGGCTTGAAGAGTATAGAAGAGGGTGAGGAAGTCCTGGGTGCTGAAGATTGTGTCAGCCAGCGCGAAGGCCAGGGTAGATGGGATGACACCCCGGCCGTACTCCACCATCCATGTGTTTGGCCCCCACTCCACAGCCGTTGCCTCACCAGGCCCGTGCACCACTGTCTCCCCTGGGGGGACAGGGAGCACCCACATGAAGAGCCTGGCCCTGCCCTCCCATTGCCACCACCTCCCTGGCCTGTGGGCTGTCTAGGGGTAGGGAATGGAGAGGGAGCTTCAGGAGAGGAAAAGCCTTACCTCACTGGCCTGGCTGCCCATCTGCAAGGGTAAGAGGCTAAGGTGGCCACTCTTAAACTTTCCTCTGTGGCATCGCCTGGCTCATGTCCTCTCTTGGGGGAAGCCTCACCTGGCCCTGCACCATTGTTTGGGAGTCATGGAAGTCTGCATTCCCAAGCCTCACTCACGTCAAGCAGAAGTTTAGCTAAACTTGGGCTGGGCCTGTTAGATAGGGAGAGGTGAATATAAGACTTGCCAGGCTTTCTGAGAAATGTAGCTGTTCAGTTACAATGCCTGTCATGCTTGTAACATTCAACCTCAAACTTACTTAGAAGTCCAAATGTTTCATTATACACAAGAGGGAAGACAACTGTCTGCTTTGTCTTTGGGGGCATGAGAGCATTTCTGATTACCCAACTGTCTCCCCAACAACTGCTGGAATACTGGATGATTAAAATCAGACGTGGTTAACAGGAAGCTGTTACGTTTTGTCTCCATTTGACAGAGGAAGGCAACAGAGACCCTGAACCCTGCCTCAACCAACCACCTGAGGCTTAACTAGAGGGCAAAGGAACTAGGAGGAGGACCCCTCAACGCACCCCTTTTCCATGCCATGGCTCTTTCCCCCAACTATAGGCACCCAAGAATGAAGAGACCCACCTCTCTAACACAGCCACCTTACCCACCTGGGTAGAAGACCTCACTTTTGGTAGTGCCCTCTCTCCACTGGTGGAAGGTGCCAGAGATGATGGTATCCGAGATTTCAGCCCAATAGCGCCCTGAGGGACAATCAAATGGACACTTAATATCAGGGTATCCGCACCACTCGATGGCCTGGCCGAACATCAGGAAGGAGGACATGGGCCCCTGTACAGCCCCAGCCTCCCAGTCCGGCCCGCCGCCAGCACTGACCCGAGTGGCCGCTAGAGCCCAGGGCGGTGCCGAAGAGCAGCACGTACTCGGACAGGGAGGCGTGCAGAAGGCACATGGCGCCCATCCAGCCTCCCGCGTTCACGAACACCCACTGCAGCTCCTCGTCGGGCAGCACGTGGCCTGGATGCAGGCGCCGCAGCTCCACGATCAGCCGAGAGAAGGCCAGCTCGTGGTCCAGCCCTGGCGGGGGCAGAGGAACAACCAGGTCAGGGCCAGCATCGGTCACGAACTGGGGAACGGTGCCCCCGGAACCTCCAGCTACGGCCAGCCCTCCCCAGCCCCCTGCCCTCCACCCGCCCGCTCACCCGCCGCCTCACCAGCGTACTGCCGAGCCAGCTGCGCGATCTCTTCATGCTGGAAGACGAAGCTCTGAGTGCCCAGCCAGAGCCAGACCACCTGGGCCAGCACCGCCGCGGCCGCCAGGAGCAGCGCGGCCCACGCCCACCGCCGGCCCACGGCCCACTGCATCCCAGCGGGCGGCCTGGCCCAGCGCAGCGCAGACAGAGCTGGAGGCCTGAAGCTATGACCCGCACTGTCTCCGTGTCTCTGGCG
The DNA here is from genome assembly GCF_002837175.3 of Physeter macrocephalus. Classification (NCBI taxonomy): domain Eukaryota; kingdom Metazoa; phylum Chordata; class Mammalia; order Artiodactyla; family Physeteridae; genus Physeter; species Physeter macrocephalus. The sequence goes on from NC_041222.1 coordinate 74,768,820, forward strand.
CGCCGTCCACGACCCGTTCCCCCGCCACCGCCGTGGTACGGCTCGCCCTGGCCAATGGGAACTGCCAGGGCAGCGGGGCACCGCCTCTCGGGTCGAACCATTATCTCTCGGGGAGCGGGGAGCCGGGTGCGCCGAAGGGCGGGGCGGCGCAGCGCGCGTCAGGCAAGGGGGCAGGGCCAAGCTCTCCTAGCTGCAGGCGTTGGGGTGTCTAGGCACGCTCTCGCCTAGCGCCGTTCTACTTGGGGTTGCGGGGATGGCGGTGAGACCCAGAATGGACTGGCCCGCCTGGGCTCACTGACTGGTGAAGCAGGCAACCCGGAAACAGGCCTTCCGGACTTGTGATGGTTAAGGCCCGCCTTTGCTAGCACAGAAGGTGGGAAGGGGGCTTTTCTACTTGGGAACGTTATGGACGGCTTTTGGAGGCAGTGACACCTGAGCAGGGTCTTTAAGAGCGATGGGAAGGGCATTCCAGTGAACCAGTGAGACCTACTCCAAGAGCAAAGGCACCGAGGAGAGACACAGCGTGGGGTCTTCTGGGGGCCAACAATTCATTCTTTATTCTGAAGTACAAAATATGAGAGGAGGGCCTTGTAAGCCAACTGAAGGTTATCGGCGGCGGCGGCGGGGATAGGGGGGAGTGAAAAAGGAAGAGAAGCAGGAAAGAAACAGAAGAGAAAAGAGGCAGCATAGTGCAGTGATAAGAAAGACACTCTGGACAGGACTGACTGTGTTAAAAGCCTGGCTCCTGCCACCTACTGGTTGTGTGATCTTGGGCAAGTTACTTAAACTCTTTTTGACTCAGTTTTCTCATCTGTAAAATGGGATGAATAAAAGTACATACCTTCATTGTGATGAAGACTAAATGAGTTAATATTTACAAAGCAATTAGTGTCTGGCATGTGGTGTCATATGTGTTAGTTATATCAATAAAACATAAAGCAGAAGAGAACTGGAAGAGTGTAGCCTCACACATGAGAGTGATGGAATGGTCAACACAGTCAAATATAATTGGTCCTATGAAATGACTGGAAATGGTCATTGGGTTTCTCAGTATGGGCATGTAGCAGAGATTATGCTATACATTCACAAATCCATTCCTTTTGCTCTTGGGCAGCCAGTCTACTTTGTAGTTAGGTGAGGCCATGTGATTGTGTTCTGGCCAATGAAGTATAGGCAGAAATGACATATGCCATTTCCAGGTCTGGCTCCTAAAATCTGTGAAATTCTTGACATTCACTTTCTTGTCTTATCTAATATAGTTACCTACAGTTAAGTAGTGGAGAATTTTGAATACTGCATGGGACAGAGCTCTCCCTCTCTCCCACAATGGACTATGGTAATAAGCCACTGAGTTTGGAGGTTGTTTGTTACAGCAGCTAAGATTATTTACCCCGACTACTACAGGGCAAAAGACATGGTGTACTGTGCAGGTAAGAGTAGAGGCTGGGAAGATGAACTAATTTTTGAGAAATTTGACCAAGAAGGGAATGATAAAAAAGGGATAATTTAGAGCAAAATGCAGGATTGAGGGAACATGTTTTTGTATTGGCTCTGGCTTCTGTGACACTCCTGAGTTGACCATTCTTTAAGAACCCTGCGTAGCAGGGACTAGTAAATCTGGTCTCTGCCCCCTTGTTTCAGACAGAGTCCTCTGGGACTGTCTAGGTCTGCAGCTCCCCTACCTGGTCTTTCAGAAATCTTCTCCAGCACACACTGTTTTATTTTTGTTTGGTTTTATTTATTTATTTTGTACTGTTTTGTATTTTTCTTTTTTAAAAATATCTTTATTAGAGTATAATTGCTTTACAATGTTGTGTTAGTTTCTGTTGTACAACAAAGTGAATCAGCTATAAGTATACATATGTCCCCATATCCCCTCCTTCTTGAGCCTCCCTCCCATCCTCCCTATCCCACCCCTCTAGGTCGTCACAAAACATTGAGCTGATCTCCCTGTCCTATATGCAGCAGCTTCCCACTAGCCATCCATTTTACATTTGGTAGTGTATATATGTCAGTGCTACTCTCTCACTTCATCCCAGCTTCCCCGTCCCGCCCTGTGTCCTCGAGTCCGTCCTCTACAACTGTGTCTTTATTCTTGTCCTGCCTCTAGACTCTTCAGAACCCTTTTTTTTAAGATTCCATATATATGTGTAACATATGGTATTTGTTTTCTCTTTCTGACTTACTTCACTCTGTATGACAGACTCAAGGTCCATCCACCTCACTAAAAATAACTCAATTTCGTTTCTTTTTATAGCTCAGTAATATTCCATTATATATATGTGCCACATCTTCTTTATCCATTCATCTGTCGATGGACATTTAGGTTGCTTCCATGTTCTGGCAATTGTAAATAGTGTTGCAATGAACATAGTGGTACATGTATCTTTTTGAATTACGGTTTTCTCAGGGTATATGCCCAGTAGTGGGATTGCTGGGTCATGTGGTAGTTCTATTTTTAGTTTTTTAAGGAAACTCCATACTGTTCTCCATAGTGGCTGTATCAATTTACATTCCCATCAGCAGTGCAGGAGGGTTCCCTTTTCTCCACATCCTCTCCAGCATTTATTATTGTTTGTAGATTTTTTTGATGACGGCCATTCTGACTGGTGTGAGGAGATACCTCATTGTGGTTTTGATTTGCATTTCTCTAATGATTAGTGATGTTGAGCATCTTTTCATGTGTTTGTTGGCAATCTATATGTCTTCTTT